>NC_035168.2:11387758-11687758 GCF_001659605.2 Manihot esculenta
CGGCTCTACGCCCCTGGCACTATGACTGTTTATGGAAGTCCGGGTGTGCCTGCTACGGCTCTACGCCCCCGGCATGTATAAGTAAGAAAGATTGGGGCTAAATGGTGACAAGTTCATCCTTGTTGTGAAATGTTTGTGTTATGGCGCATACATGAAAGCATGAATAAGAAAAAGTTATAATGATAATAATAATAATAAAATGAATAATAATATACCTAAAAATGGAGGAATTAAAATAAATGTTTTTAGTTTCTGCTCACTGGGCTCTAGTAGCTCACCCCCCACTCCCTTTATCCCCAGAGTTGCAGGTACAGGATAGATCAAGAAGTCGGCTAGAGTGAAGTCAAGTCATGTATGTTGTAATAGATAGTAGTGGACATGAACATGATGTAATGAGTATGTATGACCATGTAATGTAATGAATGATTTGATGATGTATTGAGGATTATAGTAGTGCTTGACCTAGAGGTGTGTGAATCCCCATTATGTACAGAGTGTTTAATGAGTAATGATGTTAATGACCATGATTATCCAAGCTGATATGTATGATGATGATACCCCATTGGAGTATTTGATGAGGACTCCAGTGTGGGGTTTATGTATGATTTTGTGCATGCACAGGTTTTGCTTGGATAAGAGAAAAGAAAAATTTTTACAGATCATGTATATGTTGTTATGTATGGGATTCCACAGGTTTACAGGAAGTATGTAGGCTTGCTACGGGTCCCGGCGGCCTTAAGCCGATCTGGATCCTAGCGCCGGTAACGGGTCGGATTTCCGGGTCGTTACAAGAGTGGTATCAGAGCCCTAGGTTCATATGGTCGGACCTAGAGTGTCGGGCTCATAGATGTTCTAGAAGGTCAAGCACACTAGGAAAATCATGTCCACTAGGATAGGATGTAGAGTCCTGTCTATATGATGATATGATATGCCATGATGATATGCATGTGCATAAATGCTATGATGTGATGCTATGTATGTGATGAGGGTTCATGTGTTTCCACATGAACCATATGATGCTAATGATTGCTTGTGCTATGTGCTGTTTTTCAGAAGATAGAATGAGAGGAACTCGTCGATCTGCACGATTGACTGGAGTGCCACCTCAGGACGAGGGCGCTGATGCCCGTCCTTCAGCTTTGCCTAGGGCAATGTCTAGTAGGTCCGACAGAGACAGAGTAGCTAGAGACCCTAAAAGGTCTTTGGATCTGGGTAGAAGCAAATCAGTAAGGGGAACAGTGCAGGGAGGAATGTCTGAGGATATGGAAGTAGATCAGAGGAGGGATGGCAGTCTCGGTGTGAGCATACCGGAAGAGGGCATGGGAGAATCAGAAGGAGGCACTCAGGCCTCGAGTTATGTCCAGCCTCATCACTACCCACCCTATTCACACCATCCAGGGTATTCGATGGGAGGTACATCGGATTACCCCAGTTTTAGCCCTTATCCTCCACATATGCCATACCCACCTTACTACCCACCATACTCTCAGTACCCCATGTACCCACCTCCACCTCCCTATACCAGTACAGCAAACCCTACCCCAGGGGATGTTGTACCTCCACCACCACCCGTATCTACTGTCCCGGAAACACAAGTACCCAAACCTACCTCATCTGGAGGGAGCAAGGTCAAGATGACCGATTATATGAAGCTGGGTGCTCCCCAGTTTGAAACCGGTGATGATCCGTTCGTGTATTTGGAGTGGGTCAAGGCAATTACAGATGAGATAGGGGCTGATGACAGTAGAGCCATTCAGATGGCCGGGTTCACGCTTAAGTGCAAGAAGGCACGGGAGTGGTTCAAGAATTATGTGAACCCGAGAGTGGATAGCATGAATTGGGAAGAGTTTTCAAACGAGTTTGCAGGATGGGCTTTCCCTGATAGTTCAAGGGAATTGAAGATGATAGAATTCGAGCAGTTGAGGCAAACTGATGACATGAGTATAGATGAGTACACAGACAGGTTCCTAGAGTTGTTGCCATATGCTGGGCTGAATTTGAACACAGATCAAAAGAAGTCAAGGAGATATATTATGAGGCTGCACTCCAGGTATTCCTCTTTGGTACAGTCAGCAGAGAGAGAGAGTTTCCATGCCATAGTGGATATGGCTAGGAGAATGGAGGCTAGTGCTATCGTTGAGGGGAAGGTAAAACAGTCAGTGGCACAGTCTTCTGGTTCCAAGACCCCAGGTGGGGAAAGGGTAGACTCTTCTTCTCTAAGTGCAGCAGTTGCAGGCAGTAAGAAGTGGGACAGAGGCCACAGAAAATCTAAGAAGAATAAGTTCTGGAACAAGATCAAGTCAGGTCTGGGTTTAGGCAGTGGCTCAAGCTCTGGCGCAGAGGTTACAGCATGTATGAGATGTGGGAGACCACACAAGGGAGTATGTCTGGCAGGGACAAACACATGTTTCAGATGCGGACAGGCGGGTCATTTGGCTCGAGACTGTCCCAGAGGAGCCTTTACAGCACCGTCTCAGCAGACAACCTCCGGCAGTGTGGTGCAGCCAGTAGCTCCAGCCGCAACACAGGCCAGTGGCAGAGGCAGAGAGAGAGGGTCAGCCTCTTCATCAGCAGGATACAGAGGTGAAGGTCCATCAGCTCCGGCACGGATCTTCACTATGACTCAGCAGGAGGCCAACACATCCAACACCGTGGTGGCAGGTAATCTCATCATTGGTTGTTCTGATGTGTATGCCTTAATGGACCCGGGTGCATCTCATTCTTTTATTGCTCCGAGAGTCGTGGAGAGGGTAGGATTGATGGTCTCTGGGTTAGAGTGTCCCTTATGGGTCAGTGGACCCAAGTGTGACCCGTCAGTGGCAGAGGCAGTCTGCCAATGTAGTCCAGTTTTCATAGAGGGAAGATGCCTTTCCGCCGACCTCGTGGTTCTAGATTTGACAGATTTTGACGTCATTTTAGGGATGGATTGGTTATCGACCCATGGTGCTACCTTGGACTGTAGAGACAAGGTAGTCAGATTCAGAGATCAGGATGGGTCAGAGGTCGTCTTCAGAGGAGACAAGAGGGGTACACCTAGAGGTCTGATCTCAGCTCTTCAGGCTCGTAGGTTGCTTAGGAGGGGATGTCAGGGGTTTCTAGCTCATGTGAGGGAGTTAGATAGTCATGTCAGAGAGCCCGCCTCAGTGCCTGTGGTAAGTGAATTCTTAGATGTTTTCCCAGACGAGCTGCCAGGGTTACCACCTGCTAGGGAGATAGAGTTCGAGATTGAATTAATGCCTGGTGCCAGACCGATCTCTATCCCTCCCTATAGGATGGCACCAGCTGAATTGAAAGAACTGAAGGAACAGTTGCAAGAGCTGGTAGATAAGGGTTTCATCCGACCGAGTACTTCACCTTGGGGTGCTCCGGTTTTGTTTGTGAGGAAGAAGGATGGATCCCTCAGACTTTGTATCGACTACAGACAGTTGAACAAGGTCACTACCAAGAACAAGTACCCTTTGCCGAGGATCGACGATCTATTCGACCAGCTAGCAGGAGCAGGTTGTTTCTCTAAAATAGATCTGAGATCAGGGTACCATCAGTTGAGGATAAGGAATGAAGATGTACCGAAGACAGCTTTCAGGACCAGGTATGGGCACTATGAGTTCCTTGTGATGCCGTTTGGGTTGACCAACGCCCCTGCAGCATTCATGGACCTCATGAACAGAGTATTCAGTCAGTATCTGGATCACTTCGTTATTGTCTTCATAGATGATATCCTAGTGTATTCCAGGAATGCAGAGGAGCATGCCCATCACCTGAGGACAGTTTTGCAGACCTTGAGAGAGCATGGCTTGTATGCCAAGTTCTCCAAGTGTGAGTTTTGGCTTAGGAGCATTTCATTCTTGGGGCACGTTGTGTCAGAACAGGGTATTGAAGTAGACCCCAAGAAGGTAGAGGCTGTAGCTAACTGGCCTAGACCCACCACAGTGACCGAGATCAAAAGTTTTCTGGGTTTAGCAGGTTACTACAGGAGGTTCGTTCAGGACTTCTCAAAGATTGCTGCTCCTATGACCAAATTGACAAAGAAGAATCAGAAGTACATATGGACCGATCAGTGTGAAGAAAGCTTTGAAGAGCTTAAGAGGAGGTTGACTTCAGCACCGGTGTTAGCTCTGCCAAAAGGTGATGATGACTTCTCGGTATATTGTGATGCGTCCCGTGTGGGACTGGGTTGTGTGCTAATGCAAAATGAGAGGGTGATCGCTTATGCTTCTAGGCAGCTGAAGAAGCATGAGCTGAATTACCCCACACATGACCTAGAGATGGCAGCAGTGATCTTTGCACTCAAGATGTGGAGGCATTACCTTTATGGGGTAAAGTGTGAGATCTTCACAGATCATAAGAGCCTGCAATACATCCTGAGTCAGAGAGAACTGAACATGAGGCAGAGGAGATGGGTAGAGCTGTTGAGTGACTATGATTGCAAGATTCAGTACCATCCGGGTAAGGCGAATGTTGTGGCAGACGCCCTAAGCCGGAAATCACTCGGCAGTCTATCCCACATTTCAGCAGAGAGAAGGCCGGTGGTGAAGGAGTTCCACAGACTTATGAGTGAGGGATTACAGTTGGAATTGTCTGGCACAGGTGCCTTAGTGGCTCAGATGAGAGTGACACCCGTGTTTCTGGAGCAGGTAGCTCAGAAACAGCATGAGGACCCAAAGTTGGTCAGGATAGCCAGAACGGTTCAGTCAGGCCAGAGTAATGAGTTCAAGTTTGATGATAAGGGGATCCTCCGCTACAGGAACAGATTATGTGTGCCAGATGACATTAGTCTGAAGGGAGATATTATGGGGGAAGCCCATAATACCAGGTATAGTGTTCACCCTGGAGCCACCAAGATGTATCAGGATCTGAAGAGAGTGTATTGGTGGCCAGCTATGAAGAAGGACGTGGCACTGTTCGTGTCAGCCTGCGATGTGTGTCAGAGGGTGAAACTAGAGCATCAGAAGCCGGCTGGAATGCTTAACCCGCTACCTATTCCAGAGTGGAAATGGGAGAATATAGCTATGGACTTCGTAGTGGGGCTACCGGCGACGTCCAACAGATTGGACTCCATATGGGTGATTGTGGACAGACTCACCAAATCTGCTCACTTCATCCCTGTCAGGAGTGGTTACTCTGTGGACAAGTTGGCGCAGGTGTACGTAGATGAGATTGTCAGACTGCATGGGGTCCCGGTATCTATAGTGTCAGATAGAGGGCCCCAGTTCACCTCCAGGTTTTGGCAGAGTCTGCAGAACGCTATGGGTACCAGATTAGACTTCAGTACTGCTTTCCACCCACAGACAGACGGACAGTCAGAGAGGACCATCCAGACAATAGAAGATATGCTCAGAATGTGTGTGCTAGATTTTGGCGGTTCTTGGAGGCAGCATCTTCCTTTGGTGGAGTTTGCCTACAATAACAGCTATCATGCTAGCATAGGGATGGCTCCATACGAAGCTTTGTATGGGAGGAAGTGCAGATCACCTATCTGCTGGGAGGAAGTAGGAGAGAGGACTCTTGCGGGTCCGGAGTTAGTAGAGCTTACCAGCAGGGTGGTACCCATAATCAGAGAGAGGATCAAGACTGCTGCTAGTCGGCAGAAGAGTTATGCAGATATTCGCAGAAGACAGCTAGAGTTTCAGGAGGGGGATTTGGTTTTGCTCAAGGTGTCTCCTATGAAAGGAGTGGTTCGGTTCGGGAAGAAGGGTAAGTTAGCTCCACAGTACATCGGTCCTTTCGAGGTGCTTCAGAGGGTCGGTAATGTGTCGTACAAGCTAGACTTGCCTGCTTCGATGGAGAGAATCCATCCGGTTTTCCATGTTTCTCTGTTACGGAAGTACGTGTCGAATCCTGGAAAGGTTCTTAGTGAGCCTGATATGGAGATCCATGAGGATCTCACCTATGTAGAACAGCCAGTGCGGATCCTAGACACTCAGATCAGAAAGCTGAGGAACAAGGAAATCCCGATGGTAAAGGTCCTTTGGAACCACCACAACTTAGAGGAATGCACCTGGGAGACACGGGAGTCCATGCTCCAGCAATACCCCCATCTGTTTTGAGGTGAGTGTTAGTTGTTCTATGTGTTGCATGTATGAGATATTGTATGCCATGTTGTATGCTATGATTGATGCCATGCTTTGTATGTTAGTTGAGGAACATTCGGGGACGAATGTTCTTAAGGGGGGGAGAATGTAACACCCGGCTAGACTCCGGTATCGGGATTCCTACCGTCCGGTGGAATCTCGGTTGTCGGAAACCTCTAGAAGGGTGGAACTATGATTTTATGAAATGTTTTCATGTATTTCATGTTTTTAAGTAAGAAATTAAATGAGTTTTTGCATGAAAAGTCCTTGGAGGGAAACCCAGGTTCGGCCGCCGAAAGTCAAGTTCGGCCACCGAACATGCATGCGTTTTTGGAGGCACGTTAGGCCCCCGAAAGCGTGAGTGAGGGAAGTCAAGGTTCGGCCGCCGAACATTTGCATGGATGCGGAGGCACATTCGGCCCCCGAACGTGGTCTGGCCAGCCACTATAAAAGGGTCCCTTAGCCGAAAATGGGCGAGCTTTTTCTCCCTATTTCGGCCAAGGTGAGCATTCCGCCATCCTTCCCCAATCTTGAGTTTTTCCTTCCTTTTTCCATGATCTTTACAAGTTTATAACTTTGGTTTTGAAGATCTTTGAGCTTAGAACGAGTTTTGGAGCTTGGAGACCAAAAGTTGGAACTTCCCCCATCTCCAAGTTTAGATCTCCTCAACCCTCGATCTTCAAGAGGTAAGAGCCGATCTTAAGCTCAATGTATGATTTAAACAAGTTTTATGAAGTTTTAAGGGGTAGAATGCATGTTAGGGTATATGTTAAACCTATGGGTTTTTTATGACTTTTTGAACAATGTAGCTTGATTGTGTGTGATTGAAGTGTTGTAGATGGGGTATATGCATGTTTGAGGCCCCTAGGAACTTGTATGCATGCTTTGGTTGAACTTTATGCATGTTTGGAAGGTTTGGAGGCGAAATGTGCTAATGGAGCCAAGTTTCTGCCCTTTGGCAGAAACCAGGTTCGGCAGCCGAAGGTACTTTCGGCCGCCGAACATGGCTGGGGAGGCAGGCCTTTCGGCTGCCGAAGTTGCCCCCGAAAAGAGACTTTCGTCTCTGTCTGGCACTTTCGGCCGCCGAAGGTGCCGCCGAACCTACCTGAGTTTCGTCTCTGTCCAAGACTTTCGGCCGCCGAAGGTGCCGCCGAAAGTGCCCTGTTCAGCCATTTCTTGCATGTTTTCATGTGATGTTTTCAGGATGTTTTAGGGGGTTTTTGGGGAGTATTTTTGAGTCATGTTCATGTATGTTTGGTGCCTCATTTGAGTCCACCTGTGTAGGTTCGGACCCGAGGAACCGAGACCCCCGGTTGTGAGATAGTCGTTCAGAGTTCGTTGTTAAAGCTTCAGTTACCATGTGAGTGGAACAATCCCTTAAGCTTTAAAGTAAATAAATGAATGAATCATAAAGCATTGCCCATGCATCATTATGCCATGCAATATTAGGTTGTTTGCATTAGAATTCACGAATATGTTGCATTGCATACTTTGTTGTTGATGTGGATGAATGTTGAATGATCCATTAGCCCTTGTATGTCATGATAGCCTATGTGAGTCCAGGTGTGCCTGCTACGGCTCTACGCCCCTGGCACTATGACTGTTTATGGAAGTCCGGGTGTGCCTGCTACGGCTCTACGCCCCCGGCATGTATAAGTAAGAAAGATTGGGGCTAAATGGTGACAAGTTCATCCTTGTTGTGAAATGTTTGTGTTATGGCGCATACATGAAAGCATGAATAAGAAAAAGTTATATGATAATAATAATAATAAAATGAATAATAATATACCTAAAAATGGAGGAATTAAAATAAATGTTTTTAGTTTCTGCTCACTGGGCTCTAGTAGCTCACCCCACTCCCTTTACCCCCAGAGTTGCAGGTACAGGATAGATCAAGAAGTCGGCTAGAGTGAAGTCAAGTCATGTATGTTGTAATAGATAGTAGTGGACATGAACATGACGTAATGAGTATGTATGACCATGTAATGTAATGAATGATTTGATGATGTATTGAGGATTATAGTAGTGCTTGACCTAGAGGTGTGTGAATCCCCATTATGTACAGATTGTTTAATGAGTAATGATGTTAATGACCATGATTATCCAAGCTGATATGTATGATGATGATACCCCATTGGAGTATTTGATGAGGACTCCAGTGTGGGGTTTATGTATGATTTTGTGCATGCACAGGTTTTGCTTGGATAAGAGAAAAGAAAAATTTTTACAGATCATGTATATGTTGTTATGTATGGGATTCCACAGGTTTACAGGAAGTATGTAGGCTTGCTACGGGTCCCGGCGGCCTTAAGCCGATCTGGATCCTAGCGCCGGTAACGGGTCGGATTTCCGGGTCGTTACAGACGCTTACCTCTTGAAGATCGAGAGAAGGCGTGACCCAACTTGGAGATTTGGGGAAAATGAGTTTCGGAGGTCTCCAAGCTTCACAACTTTGATTTTGAGCTTAAAAACTTCAAAACAAGATGAAAGCTTGTTAAAAGCTTGAAAGATTTGAAGGAAAACATCAAAACTAACCATGGAAGGGTATGGACTCACCTTTGCCCGAAAATGGAGAAGAAAACTCACCTATTTTCGGACATGGGGCCTTTTATAGGTGGCTGGCCAAACCACCTTCGGGGGCCAAAGGTGCTCCCTAAACTTCACCATGTTCGGCGGCCGAACCTGGCTTTCCTTCCTTGGTGCTTTTCTTTCAAAAAATCAATTTCTTTCTTACTTGAAACCTTAAAACACATGAAAACATTTTAGAAAAACATATTTTACCCTTCTAGAGAGTTTCGACATCCGAGATTCCGCCGAAAAGCAGGAATTCCAATGCCGGGGTCTAGCCGGGTATTACATTCTCCCCCCCTTAAGAACATTCGTCCCCGAATGTTCACCAAACTAGCATAGCATGGCATAACACACATAAACACATAAAAATACACAGATACTAACCTTAAAAGAGATGAGGGTATTGCTGGAGCATAGACTCCTGTGTCTCCCAGTGACTCGCGGTTGTCGAAGCCGGTCAAAAATAACCTCTACGTTTATCAACAATTTTACAACTGCAGATAGTGGTAAAGGATCGAATCTACAGAGAATTGAATACTTATCTATTTTTCCCAACAAGATCAAGAGATTCAACTGAAAGCACAACTGAAAGCAAGTAACTGAGAGTAGAATAAAAGTAAAGTGCAATAAAGTAAAAAGGGGTTTTGAGATTGATTTGACTAACAACTATTGAAAGCAATTAAAACAGCAAGTAATTAAAATAGAAGAGGAAATCAATATGAAGAAGGTCTAGTTGAAGATATGAATCCACCTTGGTTGTTTGGATTGATCATTGAAACTTATGTTCTCTTAATTGGTTCAATAGATTGGTTATGGGGATGGAAAACGCTTCTCACCACCATGTCTCTCCTTATGATTAAATCAATTAGGGAACGTCCTCTAATCAATTACTAATTAACAAATTGCCAAGGAACGTCCTTGGGCCTTAGACATCAAAACAATTGTCAATTGCATGAAGAAAGAGAGAGATCCAACCCTAGCTACTCAAACGCATGAGATGTTGCTAGATCATACAATTCCTTAGTTTTTACACCAAGTGTTCTTAGGTCAGAATATTTCCAGCAATTACGGACTAACAAATATCCCAACTAACAATCAATTAACTTTGTAGTTAAGAATCAAGTGGCCAATTCGATCAAAACAACAAAGCAATCTTAGATTTAAGCACAAAATTGCATGAATATTGAACTAAGCAAAGATAAACACTTTATGTTCAGATCTCACAACCCTTTAAACAACCTTAGTTTCAACCAATCCTTAACTAGAATTAGGAGTTTCAGCTACTCATGGCTGAACCAAAACAGAAAATAGAAGAAGAGAAGAAGGAAGGAGGACCGGCGGCGGCAAAGGTGGAAGAGGAGCGGCGGCCGAACCCTTGGAGGAGTGGTGGTGATTGAGTTCTTGAAATCTGCCACTTCTTGTCTTCATAAGGTCTTTAAATAAGTCTTGGGAGGCTGCCTAGGGTTTCTTGGGTGTCCATGCAACTTTTTGAGGCTGCCCAAAGTGCCCTTGGTCTAATATATGTCTTCTATGTGCATGTGGGAAGTTGCAAGGACTTTTTGGTCTTTTAATTGCTGCCCAAGTGTGTCCAAGAAGTTTTCTTCACATTATTTTTGCCGCCCATGCACTAAAGAAGAAGGTGGAGCCTCCTTTTGAATTTTGAATGTGCATGGCATGAAGTGGGAAACATGTGATCTTCAAGATTTGGCTTCTTGAATAAGGAAGAGGCAGTTCGGGGGGACTTTCGGCCGCCTAAGCTTAGTTTCGGAAGCTGGACTTTCGGCTCTGGAGCAGACTTTCGGCCGCCGAAGGTGCCGCCGAAGATGGGTGACTTTCGGCTCTGGACGAGGCTTTCGGCCGCCGAAGGTGCTTCCGAAGGTGGCTTTCCAGATTTGGTACTTTTTGGCAGTTTTAAGAGCATTTTCTCTTGATTGTTTCTTTACACCTAATATCTGCAAAACATGATTAAAACTACAAAATTAGGTAGGAAAGGTGTAAATAAACATCAATAAGATTATGATAATATGGACTAAAATATGCTCTATCAAATACCCCACACTTAGCCTTTTGCTTGTCCTCAAGCAAATAAACATAGTTAAATAAGCTTTCTTTGCTCTAGATCCTTATTTCCACTTAAACTCTTACTCTAGACTCCTATTTTGAATCATTGCAGTGAAGAATATATGCATGAAGATTACTTACCTTCTTTCCTTGTTTCTCTTTGCTTACCATGGCTAGGATTTGTTTTCCTCAAGAGAGACCATACATGCACATTGATTTGTTAAGACTTTTTCTAGCTTTCAGAGTGACTTGCCCTTACTTTGAAGTACTTTATTCAGGCTTTTGCACTTAGATTTTCCTTGAAAAAGTCACCAACCTTTTGACGTGAAGGTACATATTTGTGATACCCACTCCTAGTTACTCAGTTGGTCACCTTTCCAAGTGGCTACTAGCTTTGTTCATAGTCTTTTGACCATTGGAACAGTTTTTGATTTTGTGCTTTTGAGGTCTTTGCCTTTGCTGAATTTTCTTTCTCTCAATGATTTGGGCAAATCAACACCAATTGCTAAATCAAGTCATGTTAAGTTCATTCACACAATTTTCAATTCATTCTCTCAATTGAGGGTCATCAATATATTTTTCACCATGGCAAGCTCAAAGATTCAATTCAAAAGGTAATTCTCAAACATGAATATAACTCATTGTAATTGATTCAACATAAGTTTAAAGAGTCATCACATCAATGGGGTCATGGAAAGAAAAACTCATCTAACATAGTTTATCAGTTTGAGTAGAGCAAAACAAAAAGAAGAAGAAGATTGTGGTTGTGTGTGTTTTATTGAAAGCATAAACTAAAAATTTCAACTGTGGCTATTTAACTGCAAACTGAGAGGAGAAAAGAAAAAAAATTTTGCAATCTGAAAGCATTGTGAATTCGCAGAAGAAGAAAGGAAGAAGAAGAAGAGAAGAGGAGAAGAAGAGAGAAGAAGAAGAAAGAAGAAGAAGAGATATGCACCCCCACACTTAAATCATGCATTGTCCTCAATGTATAAGAAACATAAAAGAACAAAGGAAACTGAGTACTCCCCTGGAGTGTGGTGCATGTTGCGATTCACTTTAAGCAGAAGGATGTTGTAGTGGAATTTCTTCCACCACTTGTATTGCGAATCCTTCAAAGTATGGCTTCAGACGATGTCCATTCACCTTGAAGATTTTTCCAGTCTCTATGCTTCTGATAGAGCATAAATTAGTCCATTTTATATTAATATTACTGATGAATATTTACATGATTTCTGCTTAATTTAGTGCTTTTAATATTATTTTGCAGAAAATGGTGTAAAAGAACATTTTGGAGAAAATCCCCCTAAAACTGCCTTATTTGGAGCAAAAGAGAGCAAGTCTGCCAAATTGGATCCAAATCAAGCTAAACGAGGAAAATACTTTGAACTTTAAAGCAACTTGGCACTTGAGCCCGTATCCGCACCATGAACCAGCACTCCTCATCAACTCACGCTCTTGCACATGGACTAGCGCAATGGACCCGCCACTCACGCAGCCCACTCACGCAATGGACCCGCCAAGGCGCTTCAATGGGCCAAGCACATGGACTCCATCTTGCACTCATGACCATTCCCACTCACGCAATGGGCCCACCCAATGTAAGCTCCCGCACATCAACGCGCAAATGGCCCGCACGTTCACTTGTAACCAAGGACCCGCAACCTTCACGCACGTGGGCCCGCTTCAAAGCTCTTCACGTGAACCAAGCTTTAGCCAAACCACTTCAACGCTCACTTCACATGAACCACACCATTCACACATATGGGCCCACTTCAACACTCTCTCACGTGGACAACCAATCAAAAACCTAAACAGCATCTCAAATCCCCTATAAAAGGAGCCTTAGTGGCCGAAAAACAGGGACACAACAACTCCAATTCGGCAATTCCGCAAGGTAGACTTTCTTCGGTTCCTTTCTTTCTTTTTCCTTTTATTTTTCTGTTTTTAATTCAGCCAATGAGTGGCTGATTTCTTAAATCTAGTTGAATATTGGTTGAAGCTTTAGTTGATTAATGGGTTGTGAGACTTGATCAAATATTGTTTAAACTTTTGGGTGTTTAATATTCATGCAATTTCATACTTAATTTTCATATTATTTTGTTATTGAGATCTACGTTGATTTTTTATTGCAAAATAATTATTTGCTAGTTTGAATGATTTAAGTCCGTAATTGCTTAGATTATTCTTACATAAGAACACTTCGGATAAAAACCAAGGAAGTTGCATGATCTAGCGTTATCTCCATACGTTTGGGTAGCTAAGATTGGATCTCTCTATTTCTTAATGCAATTGATAGTTGTTTGTTGCCTGAGGCCCAAGGACGTTCCTTGGAAACTTATTGATTAGTAATTAATTAGAGGACGATCCCTAATTAATTTAATAATAAGGAGAGATAATGGTGGTGAGAAGCGTCTTCCATCTCCATAACTAATCTATTGAATCAACCCAAAAGAACAAAGTGTCTGTGATCAATCCCAACAACTAAAGTGGATCCAATACTTCAACTAGAGCTTTCTCATTATTGATTACTTTTTATTTAATTATTTTCTTTCCATTATTATTCTCATTATTAGTTTACTACAATCAATCTCAAAACCCCCCTGTTATTTTGTTGACAGTTTTGATCCCAATTTTTAGTTTATCTCATTTGATCCCACTTTCAGTCTTTTATCTCATTTTTAATTTATTATTGTTTCAGTTTATTTTCTTGGTCCCAAAAAGGGAAATAGGTAAGTTCTCAATTCCCTGTGGATTCGATCCTTTCACCACTATCTGCAGCTGTAAATTGTTGATAACCAGAAAGGTTATTTTTGACCGGCTTCGACAACCGCGAGTCAGCTTCGGATGTCTACAGCTCCATGTGTGTAGGCATGTTCTACAATGAATGGTCCAATCCACCTAGACCGTAGCTTTCCTGGAAACAATTTCAAACGAGAGTCAAAGAGCAAGACTTTATCACCAACCTCAAATTGTTTTCTTGAAAGATGGCTGTCATGGGAGGCTTTGGTTTTTGTTTTGGAGTTCCAAGAGTTCTCATATGCATCTCGTCTTATTTCCTTTAGCTCTTGCAGTTGTAATTTGCAATGGTGGCCAGCTTCCTTAAGGTTCATGTTGCAGTTCTTTATAGCTCAATAGCCCTTGTGTTCAAGTTCAACTGGAAGGTGATACCTATGGGAGTCTTGTAGGCTGTTTTGTAGGCCCATAAAGCATCTTCTAACCTGGCACTCCAATCCTTTCGGTTAGGAGAGACTGTCTTTTCAAGGATGGCTTTGATTTCTCTATTGGATACTTCAGCTTGCCCATTTGTTTGAGGGTGGTATGCTGTGGATGTTCTATGGATCACATTGTGCTTTTTGAGAAGGCTTTCAACTACCTTATTGCAAAAATGGGTCCCTCTATCACTGATGATTGCCTTTGGTACCCCATGTCTGGCAAAGATGTGGGTTTTCACAAAGTCTACTACTGCCTTGGCATCATCAGTTTTTGTTGCTCTAGCTTTCACCCTTTTGGACACATAATCCACTGCAAGGATGATGTAAGTGTATCCAAAGAATGGTGGGAATGGGCCCATGAAGTCTATGGCCCAAACATCAAATACCTCACAGACCATGATGGGGTTCTGTGGCATTTGATTTCTTTTGTTCAGATTTCCAGTCTGTTGACACTTAGCACATGATCTGCAAAACAGAAAAGCATCTCGAAAAATGGTGGGCCAAAATAAGCCACTTTCAAGTATCTTATGAGCAGTCTTTCTTGGACCAAAGTGTCCACCACAACTATATGAATGACAAAAAGTAAGCACAGAAACTATTTCTTGGTCTGGAATACATCTCCTTATCATTTGGTCAGCACAATGTTTCCAAAAATATGGCTCATCCCAAACATAGTACCTGGCATCTTTCTTTATCTTGTCTTTGGTATGCTTGGGCATGTCAGAAGGCAAGTTACCTGTAGCCAAGTAGTTTACCATGTCTGCATACCATGGCTCATCAGATTGGGCAAGGAAGATTTGTTCAAGTAGGTCATTCTTACATTCTTCAGATTTTGAAAGGTGCTCTTGGCTTGACTGCAAAGGCGGACTGGAAGAGCTTGCTTGCGTTGGAGGCTGCGGAGCAGGGTTCGACGGCCGAAGGATGTTTGTATTCGGCGGCCAAAAAGTTTCAGTCTGTGCAGGCTCATTCTGAAGTGGAGCAACAGAATTCAGTGTCTGAAGGATGGTTAGATTCAGCGGCTGAAAGAGGTCTGGATTCGGCGGCCGAAAGCTTTCAGTGTGCTGGGCAGGCTGTGGCGATGGATTCTGCGTCTGGAAGGCAGTCATGTTCGGCGGCTGAAGGAGGTCTGGATTCGGCTGCCAAAAGTCTTCAGTCTACGCAACATCAATCTGTTGGATACTACAAACAGTTTCTTTCAGTTTTGGCTCGTTCTGGCTCTCAATCTGTACCTGATCAGTATTTCTACAGAAATCACTATTAAGAATATCATCTTGATTTTCATAAAAAATTTCCTAGCTCAAACAGTCAACAATATCAAGACCATAAGCAGGGGACATATCATGTGGATATTTCATGGCATCATAGACATTAAACTTAATCACTTCCCCTTCAAACTCCATAGTCAAAGTACCATCATGCACATCAATCTTAGTCCTAGCAGTACTCAAGAAAGGACGTCCAAGAAGGATATCAGAACTAGTATTGCAACTATCTTCCTTAGTATCAATCACATAAAAATCTGCAGGAAAGACAAGTTCATCTACTTGGACTAACACATCTTCTAGGACACCTATGGGGTATACCACAGATCTATCAGCTAATTGGATCACAACTCTTGTGTCTTTTAGTGCACATGCATTCAGAGATTTATAGATGGAAAGAGGCATGACATTTATGGATGCACCAAGATCACACATGGCTTTCTTAATTCCAACATTCCCAATCTTGCAAGAAATAGCAAACATACCTTTGTCTTTGCACTTAGTAGGGAGTTCTCTTTTAATTACAGCAGTAACAACTTCACCTACACTTAATTTGTTTCTTTCAGCGAGCTTCCTTCTATTGGTGCAAATTTCTTTCAGAAATTTTGCGTACCTTGGAATTTGCTTAACAACATCTAGCAGAGGTATGTTGATTTGGACCTTTCTGAAGGTGTCAAGGATCTCTTTTTCTTCCTTTTCTTTTTGTGTTCTTTCAAATCTTTTTGGAAAAGGAGGTGGAATGTGAAAACTTTCCTTTGGATCAGTCTTTTGCGCAGGAGGTGCTGCAGATTGCGTTGGAGTGGCTTCCGGAGAGGGTTCTTGCGCAATATGCGTTTCTTGCTCATAACTAGCATCTTGAAGCTCTTTTCCACTTCTCAAAGTGATGGCACTCACATTCTGTCTAGGATTAGTTTTAGTTTGAGAAGGGAGCTTACCTTGGGATTCAGATTTGCTCATGGATGCAGTCAATTGTTCTATGTCCTGTCGCATGCCCTGCATGGCATTTACCATTATTTCCATCATCTTTTCAAGGTGCTAGATGGAATTTGGAGGTGCTGGTTGGGCTTGATTCCTTTGATAGTTTTGATAGTTCTGATTGTTGTTGGCCCTACCATAGTTGAGATTGGGGTGGTCTCTCCAACCTGGATTGTATGTGTTTGAATATGGATCATGTCTAGGCTGGTTGTTGTACCCTCCAATGTCATTAATTTGCTAGTTGTCTTCTTGAAGGGTAGGACATTGATCAGTTGGATGTCCTACATATGAACAAATACCACATGGCCTAGGTGGTTGGGCAGCTTGTATCTGTTGAACCAGTCCTATGGCAAAATCTTTCATAACAGCTGTCAGTTCAGAAATAGTAGGTGAACTTACCTCATGGACTCCTCTTTGCATTTGCTTTTCTTCTCCATATTGCCTAGATGAGGCTGCAAGTGTAGTGATCAACTCTCGCATCTCCCTAGGTGTCTTGTCTGCAATGGATCCTCCACAAGCTACATCTATGAATCTCCTTTCTGATGAGAGCAATCCTCCATAGAAGAACTATATGAGGGACCTGTCTGATATATCATGTTGTGGACAACCTGTACACAGTCTTTCAAACCTTTCCCAATAATCATATAAATCCTCAGTTGGTTTCTGTCTTATGCTAGTGATTTTTCTTATTATGCCAATTGACTTAGATGTTGGGAAGTATTTGTTCAAAAAAGTTTGGACCATATCATCCCAAGAAGTTATAGATCCAGGTGGCAAATAAAATAACCAATCTTTAGCAAAGTCATCTAATGAAAAGGGAAAAGCTCTTAATTTAACATGATCTTCAGAGATACCTTGAGGTCTCATAGATGAACAAACAATATTGAACTCTTTCAAGTGTTTGTGTGGATTTTCATTTTGCAAACCTCTAAATTTAGGGAGAAGATGAATCAAACCTGTTTTTAGTTCAAAGGGAACTGTCAGAGGTGGATAGGTGATGCAAAGAGGTGCTTGGTCACCTACAGGTGTTGCCAATTCTCTCATGGTTCTTTCTCTTGGCATCTGTGGCTTCATGGCTGGATTTTCTTGAATTATTTGGTGCTGGACAGCACGTCCATTAGGGGCAGCAGCTTGTGCATTAGGTTCTGCCATTGGTGCAAAATTCGGTTGCTGGGGCAAGGAAGGTTCGGCAGTCGAAGGTTGATGAGGTTCGGCGGCCGAATGTTGGGCAGAATGCTCGGCAGCTTGCTTTTCTAATCTTCTGAGGTTGCGTTCAATTTCTAGATCAAAGGGCAGAGTGTCCCTGCGTTCAGATCTGGTCATGAAAGAAAAATAAACAAGTAAAATCAATTCTCCGGCAACGGCGCCAATTTTTGACTCGCGGTTGTCGAAGCTGGTAAAAAATAACCTCTACGATTATCAACAATTTTACAACTGCAGATAGTGGTAAAAGATCGAATCCATAGAGAATTGAATACTTATCTATTTTTCCCAACAAGATCAAGAGATTCAACTGAAAGCACAACTGAAAGCAAGTAACTGAGAGTAGAATAAAAGTAAAGTGCAATAAAGTAAAAAGGGGTTTTGAGATTGATTTGACTAACAACTATTGAAAGCAATTAAAACAGCAAGTAATTAAAATAGAAGAGGAAATCAATATGAAGAAGGTCTAGTTGAAGATATGGATCCACCTTGGTTGTTTGGATTGATCATTGAAACTTATGTTCTCTTAATTGGTTCAATAGATTGGTTATGGGGATGGAAAACGCTTCTCACCACCATGTCTCTTAGGGGTGAGCAGAATTCGGTTCAAACCGAAAAAACTGACCGAACCGAACCGATTTAAAAATTTGGTTCAGTTTTTTATATATTTCGGTTCGGTTCGGTTTTTAATTTCAAAAATTTCGGTGATTTCGGTTCGGTTCTGTTTTGATCAGAAAAAAACCGAAAAAACCGAACCGAACTAACCGATTAGTAATAATAATATATTTTTTCAATAATATAGAGAAATTAAATCATATTAAAATTAAAATATTTTAATTAAATTTTAAAATACTAAAAATAAAGTGTAAAAAATAAAAAAATTATTAAAATTCGAAACCGATCAAACCGAATCGAATCGAACTGAATCAGACTGGTTCGGTTTGATTCGATTTTTGACCAAAATCGGTTCGGTTCGGTTTTTATAAACACTAAAATTTTGGTTTTCGGTTTATTCGGTTCGGTTCGGTTTTGAACTGAACCGACCGAATGCTCACCCCTAATGTCTCTCCTTATGATTAAATCAATTATGGAATGTCCTCTAATCAATTACTAATTAACAGATTGCCAAGGAACATCCTTGAGCCTTAGGCATCAAAACAATTATCAATTGCATGAAGAAAAAGAGAGATCCAACCCTAGCTACTCAAACGCATGAGATGTTGCTAGATCATACAATTCCTTAGTTTTTACACCAAGTGTTCTTAGGTCAGAATATTTCCAGCAATTATGGACTAACAAATATCCCAACTAACAATCAATTAACTTTGCAGTTAAGAATCAAGTGGCCAATTTGATCAAAACAACAAAGCAATCTTAGATTTAAGCACACAATTACATGAATATTGAACTAAGCAAAGATAAACACTTTATGTTCAGATCTCACAACCCTTTAAACAACCTTAGTTTCAACCAATCCTCAACTAGAATTAGGGGTTTCAGCCACTCATGGCTGAACCAAAACAGAAAATAGAAGAAGAGAAGAAGGAAGGAGGACCGGCGGTGGCAAAGGTGGAGGAGGAGCGGCGGCCGAACCCTTGGAGGAGTGGTGGTGATTGAGTTCTTGAAATCTGCCACTTCTTGTCTTCATAAGGTCTTTAAATAAGTCTTGGGAGGCTGCCTAGGGTTTCTTGGGTATCCATGCATCTTTTTGAGGCTGCCCAAAGTGCCCTTGGTCTAATATATGTCTTCTATGTGCATGTGGGAAGTTGCAAGGACTTTTTGGTCTTTTAATTGCTGCCCAAGTGTGTCCAAGAAGTTTCCTTCACATTATTTTTGCCGCCCATGCACTAAAGAGGAAGGTGGAGCCTCCTTTTGAATTTTGAATGTGCATGGCATGAAGTGGGAAACATGTGATCTTCAAGATTTGACTTCTTGAATAAGGAAGAGGCAGTTCGGGGGGACTTTCGGCCGCCTAAGCTTAGTTTCGAAAGCTGGACTTTCGGCTCTGGAGTAGACTTTCGGCCACCGAAGGTGCCGCCGAAGATGGGTGACTTTCGGCTCTGGACGAGGCTTTCGGCCGCCGAAGGTGCTTCCGAAGGTGGCTTTCCAGATTTGGCACTTTTTGGCAGTTTTAAGAGCATTTTCTCTTGATTGTTTCTTTACACCTAATATCTGCAAAACATGATTAAAACCACAAAATTAGGTAGGAAAGGTGTAAATAAACATCAATAAGATCATGATAATATGGACTAAAATATGCTCTATCACCTAGGTACATTCTTCTATGTTGTGGTGATTCCAAAGGACTTTCACCATCGGGATTTCCTTGTTCCTCAGCTTTCTGACCTGCATGTCCAAGATCCGTACTGGCTGCTCAACATAGGTGAGATCTCCTAGGATCTCCACATCAGGCTCACTAAGAACCTTGCCCGGATCTGACACGAACTTTCGTAACATGGAAACATGGAATACCGGATGGATTCTCTCCATTGAAGCAGGTAAGTCCAGCTTGTACGATACATTCCCAATCTTTTGCAAGATTTCAAAGGGTCTGATGTACCGTGGAGCTAGCTTACCTTTCTTCCCAAAATGAATCACCCCTTTCATAGGAGACACCTTGAGCAACACCAAATCTCCTTCCTGAAACTCTACAAGCTTCCTGTGGACATCTGCATAGCTCTTTTGCCTGCTCATCGCAGTTCTGATTCTTTCTCTGATAATGGGAACTACTTTGCTGGTGATCTCTACTAGCTCAGGCCCTGCTAAGGACCGTTCTCCCACTTCTTCCCAGCAGACAGGTGACCTGCACTTCCTTCCATACAAAGCTTCATATGGAGCCATCCCTATACTAGTATGATAGTTGTTATTGTAGGCAAACTCCAACAAAGGTAGATGCTGCCTCCAAGAACCACCAAAATCTAGCATACAACCCGGCTAGACCCCAGCATCGGAATTCCTATTTTTCGGTGGAATCTCGGATGTCGGAAACCTCTAGAAGGGGAAAATATGTTTTTTCTAAAATGTTTTTATGTGTTTTAAGGTTTTAAGTAAGAAAGAAATTGAGTTTTTGAAAGAAAAGTACCAAGGAAGAAAAGCCAGGTTCGGCTGCCGAACCTCATGTTCGGCCGCCGAACATGGTGGAGTTTAGGGAGCACCTTTGGCCCCCAAAAGGTGGTCTGGCCAGCCACCTATAAAAGACCCCATGTCCGAAAATGGGCGAGTTTTCTGCTCCATTTTAGGGCAAAGGTGAGTCCATGCCCTTCCATGGTTAGTTTTGATGTTTTCCTTCAAATCGTTCATGTTTTTAATGAGTTTTAACTTGGTTTTGAAGATTTTTCAGCAAAGAAAGAAGTTTTGAAGCTTGGAGATCCCGGAGCTCGATTTCCCCCATCTTCGAGTTTGGATCGCCTCTCCTCTCGAGTTTTCAAGAGGTAAGAGTAGATCCTACCCTTCTTTCATGTTTTTAGTAAGTTTTGAGGGGGTTTGAAGGGTGTTTGATGCATGATTTGAGTAGTTGTAAAATGTTAGGGTTTATGTGAGTTTAATGATGAAATGTATGTTTATTGTATGATAAATGTGATGTTGTTGGGGTATAGGTTAGTTTTAAGCCCCTAAATGCTTGAGAATGTGTTGATGCATGTTTTTGCATGGTTTGGTTTGAGTTTGGAGGGTTTGGGAGGCAAAATATGCATGAGAGGCTTGAGTTCTCCCATTCTGGAAGAACTCAGGTTCGGCTGCCGAAGCCATGTTCAGCCGCCGAACTTGCCTGGGGAGGCAGTTTTGGCTGTCGAACCCTGCACCCGAAAGTTTGGACTTTCGGCTCTGGAGGGGAGTTTCGGCCGCCGAACCTACCGCCGAAGGTGAGTGACTTTCGGCCGCCGAAGGTGCCGCCGAAGGTGCCGCCGAAGGTGCATGACTTTTGGCTCTGGAGGGACTTTCGGCCGCCGAACCTACCGCCGAAAGTGCCCTGTTCAGCCTTCCTTTGCATGTTTTCTATGAATGTTTTATGATGTTTTAGGGGGTTTTTGGGGAGATGTTTAGAGTCATGTTAGTGTATGTTTGGTCCCTCATTTGAGTCCACCTGTGTAGGTTCGGACCCGAGGAACCGAGGACACCAGCAGTGAGGTAGCTGCTTCAGAGTCTTTGCAGAGTCAGCTTGAGGTGAGTAGAATGGATCCTTATGTTTCAAAGTAAATAAATTTTGAGCATGTTCATGCATTACGAATGCCATGAGATATATATTAGGTTGTTTGCATTAGAATTCACGAATATGATGCATTGCATTAATTATTATTGATGTGGATGGTTATTGGATGATCCATTAGTCCTCGATATAATATGATACGATATGGTACGGAAGTCCAGGTCGAGGCCCAATCTACGCCCCTGGCACATTGGAATGTTATGTTATGTTATGTTAAGGGAAAGACCAGAGGCCCATTCTACGCCCTAGCACTATTGGATGATGTGGAGGACTATTGGTGACAATTCCATCCTTGATGTGATTTGTTTGTGATGTGATGCATTTCATGAAAGCATGGATTTTAATATATTGTTTTACTATTCTGCTCACTGGGCTCTAGTAGCTCACCCCTCTCCCTTAACCCCCAGGTTTGCAGGTTCGGGATAGACCAGGAAGTCAGCAAGAGTAAATAGTCTGATGTATGTAATAGTTAGTTGTTGTAAACCCCGGCTAGACTCCGGTATCGGAATTCCTACCGTCCGGTGGAATCTCAGATGTCGAAAATCCCTAGAAGGGTAAAATCATGTTTTTATAAAATGTTTTCATGTATTTTATGGTTTTAAGTAAGAAAGAAATTGAGTTTTGAATGAAAAAGACCATAGAGGGAAATCCAGGTTCGGCCGCCGAACCTCATGTTCGGCCGCTGAACATGCATGAGTTTTGGAGTCACGTTCGGCTTTCGAAGGTGGCCTGGCCAGCCACCTATAAAAGGCCCTATGGCCGAAAATGGACGAGTTTTCTCCCCTATTTTCGGTCAACGATGAGTCCATGCCCTTCCATGATTGGTTTTGATAATTTTCCTCAAATCTTTCAAGTTTTAACAAGTATTTACTTGGTTTTTGAAGTTTTTGGATCTAAGATTAAGTTGTGGAGTTTGGAGACCCAATGAGCTAGATTTCTCCTATCTCCAAGTTAAGGATCGTTTCTCCTCTCGATCTTCAAGAGGTAAGCTTAGATCCTACCTTTCTTGTATGTTTTACACAAGTTCTATGAAGGTTTATGGGGTAAAAATGCATGTTTAAGTTAGTTATTTAGTGTTAGGGTTTATGTTGAGTTTATGTATAATAAGGGTATGCTTTGTGTTGTTGCTGGGGGTTTAGGATAGTTTGAGACCCCTATATGCTTGGTTGTATGTGTATGCATGTTGTAGAATAGCTAAATGCATGTTTGGAAAGTTTGGGAGGCATAAATGCATTGTGGAGGCTGAGTTCTGCCACTTTGGAAGAACTCAGGTTTGGCAGCCGAAGGCACTTTCGGCCGCCTAACCTGCCTGTGGTGGCATGTTTGGCCACCTAAGCTTGCCCCCGAAAGTTTGGACTTTCGGCTCTGGAGGACAGTTTCGGCCGCTGAACCTGCCACCGAACATGCATGAGTTTCGGATCTGGAGAGAACTTTCAGCCGTCGAAGGTGCCGCCGAAAGTGCATGACTTTCAGATCTGGAGGAGGGTTCGGCCGCCGAAGGTGCCCTGTTCAGCCTTCCTTTGCCTGTTTTGCATGAATGTTTTGAGGTGTTTTAGGGGGTTTTTGAGGAGTTGTTTAGAGTCATGTTCGTCTATGTTTGGTCCCTCATTTGAGTCCACCTGTGTAGGTTTGGACCCGAGGAACCGAGGACCCCAGCAGTGAGTCAGCTGCTACAGAGCAGATCAGAGTCAGCCAGAGGTGAGTAGAACTAAACCATGTTTAAAATAATGAAAGTTTTTAGCATGTTTCATGCATCATGAATGCCATGTTTATATTAGGGTGTATTGCATTAGAATTCACGAAGATGATGCATTGCATTCTTTGTTGTTGATGTGGATGGATGTTGGATGACCCATTAGCCCTCAATATGTATGATGATTAATGAAAGTCCAAGGCTGCCCATGTCCACGCGTCCTGGCATTTATTTATGTATGATGATTAATGAAAGTCTAGGGCTGCCCATGTCCACGCGTCTTGGCATTGTGTGATGATTAAGAGGAAGTCATGCGGAGCTCCGTCGAGGGCCGGGCACATTGGAATTAGAGGGTTGTTGGTGACAAGTCCATTCGTGATGTGAATTATATGTGTTGTGATGCATTCCATGAAAGCATGACTTATGATAATGTTTTATGGTTCTACTCACTGGGCTTTTTAGCTCACCCCATTCCCTTAACCCCCAGGTGTGCAGGTACGGGATAAACCAGGATGTCAGCAATAGTAAAGTCATGTTTATGTAATAGTTAGATGTGGACATGAAAATGTTGTAATGTAAAGTGTTGAACAGTCATGTAATGTAATGATGATATTGAGGATTAGAATTGTGCTTGACCCTAGTATGTATGGTTAATCCCTTTTGTATACATGATCTATGTAATGCTTTATATTAACCAAGCTTAATTTATGATATGTTACCCCATTGGAGCATTTGATGAGGGCTCCAGTGTGAGGTTTATGTTTATGAACATGAGTATGCTCAGGTTAAGCTTGGTGAAATGAAAGAAAAAGTTTATGGTTTTATGTATATGTATGATCATGTATGGGATTTAACAGGTATACAGGATGTATGTTAGGCTTGCTATGGGTCTCGGCGACCTTAAGCCGATCTGGATCCTAGGGCCGGTAGTGGTCCGGTTTTCGGGTCGTTACAGATTGGTATCAGAGCCCTAGGTTCATATAGTCGGACCTATAGTGTGTCGGGCTCATAGAGGTTATAGAAGGGCAAGCACAATAGGAAAATCATGTCCACTAGGATAGGATGTAGAGTCCTGTCTTGAATAATGATGTGAAATGCCATGATTTTATGCATGTGCATTAATGATATGCTATGTATGTGCTGTATGTGATGCGGTTCATGTGTTTCCACATGAACCATTTGATACTAATGTTTTATGTGATGTGTGTTGTTTTTCAGTAAGCAAGATGAGAGGAACTCGTCTATCTACATGATTGACTGGAGTACCACCTCAGGATAAGGGCACGGATGCCCGTCCTCCTGCATTGCCTAGGGCAATGTCATGCAGGTCTAGTAGGGAGGAGTGTCAAGGGACCCTAGAAGGTCTTTTGATATGAGTAGAAGAGGAACAGTGCAGGGAGGAGTGTCAGCTGAGGGGGATGATATGGATGTGGATCAGAGGAGGGACGACAGTCTTGGTGTGAGCATGTCTGAAGAGGGCATGGGAGAGTCCCAAGGAGACACTCAGGCCTCGGGGTTTGTTCAACCACCCCAATACCCACCCTTTTCACAGAATTCCGGGTATTTGATGGGAGGTACATTGGATTACCCCAGTTTTAACCCTTATCCTTCTTACATGCCATACCCACCTTTCTACCCACCATACGCATAGTACCCTATGTACCCACCCCCATCCTTTTATCCAGGTACAACAAACCCTAATCCAGGGGATGTTGCACCTCCTCCACCACCCACAGAACCTATGGTCCCAGAAGCCCAAGCACATAAACCTAGCTCATCTGGAGGGAGCAAGGTCAAGATGACTAGCTACTTGAAGTTGGATGCTCCTAAGTATGAAACAAGAGATGATCCATTTGAGTACCTCAGAACGGTCAAGATGATTACAGATGAGTTAGGGGCATATGACAGCAGAGCCATTCAGATGGCTGGGTTCACATTAAAATGTAAGAAAGCCAAAGATTGGTTCAAGAACTATGTGAACCCGAGGTTGGAGAGTCTATCATGGGAGGAATTTGCCAATGAGTTTGCAGGATGGGCTTTCCCTGATAGCTCAAGGGAATTGAAGATGATAGAGTTCGAACAGTTGAGGCAGACCGATGAGATGAGTGTGGATGAGTTTACAGACAAGTTCTTGGAGCTGTTGCCATTTGCAGGGCAAACCTTTGACACAGATCAGAAGAAGGCAAGGAGGTATATTATGAAGCTTCATTCCAGGTATTCCTCCTTGATCCAATCAGCAGAAAGGGAGAGCTTCCATGCCATAGTGGATATGGCCCGAAAAATGGAGGCTAGTGCATCATTGAAGGGAAGGTTAAACAGTCAGTGGCTCAGTCTTCAATTTCTAAGGCACCAAGCGGTGTAAAGATGGAAAGATCCAAGTCTAAGAAGAGCAAGTTCTGGAACAAGATAAAGTCCGGTCTGGGAATGGGAAGTGGCTCAAGTTTTGGTTCGGGCAGTCATGCTTGTATGAAGTGTGGTAAGCCACACAAAGGAATCTGCCGGGCTGGGACGACTGCATGTTTCAGATGTGGGCAAGAGGGGCACATGGCTCGGGAGTCTCCTAGAGCAGTTTCAGGGGCACAGTCTCAGCAGACGGGTTCTGGTAGTATAGCTCAACCAGTAGCTCCAGCCACGACTCAGGGCAGTAGCAGAGGCAGGGGGAGAGGGGCAGCCCCTTCTTTAGCAGGTTCCCGGGGTGAAGGTCCATCAGCTCCGGCACGGATCTTCACAATGACCCAGCAAGAGGCGAACACATCCAACACCGTGGTGTCAGGTAATCTCATCATTGGTTGTTCCGATGTGTATGCATTAATGGACCCTGGTGCATCTCATTCTTTTGTTGCTCCGAGAGCCATTGAGAGGTTGGGGTTGATGGTCTCTGGGTTAGAGTGTCCCCTTTGGGTCAGTGGACCCAAGTGTGATCCATCAGTGGCAGAGTCAGTCTACCAGTGTAGTCCAGTTTTTGTTGAGGGAAGATGCCTTCCAGCCGACCTAGTGGTTCTAGATTTGACAGATTTTGACGTCATTCTAGGGATGGATTGGCTATCTACCCATGGTGCTACCTTGGACTGCAGAGACAAGGTAGTCAAGTTCAGAGGTCAGGATGGGTTAGAGGTCGTCTTCAGAGGAGATAGGAAGGGTACACCTAGAGGTTTGATATCAGCCCTACAGGCTCGTAGGTTGCTTAGGAGGGGATGTCAGGGGTATTTGGCTCATGTGAGAGAGCTTAATAGTCAGGTTAGGGAGCCCGCCTCCGTGCCCATTGTCAGAGAATTTCCAGATGTCTTTCCAGACGAGCTTCTAGGACTACCACCTGCTAGGGAGATAGAGTTTGAAATAGAATTGATGCCTAGAACCAGACCGATCTCTATACCTCCCTATAGGATGACACCAGCTGTGTTAAAAAGAATTGAAAGAGCAGTTGCAAGAGTTAGTAGATAAGGGCTTCATCCGACCGAGTACCTCACCTTGGGGCGCTCCAGTGCTTTTTGTGAGAAAGAAGGATGGGTCCCTTAGACTTTGTATCGACTACAGGCAGTTGAACAAAGTCACTACCAAGAATAAGTATCCGTTGCCTAGGATTGATGATCTATTCGACCAGCTAGCAGGAGCAGGTTGTTTCTCCAATATAGATCTGAGATCCGGGTACCACCAGTTGAGAATAAGAGAAGAGGATGTGCCAAAGACGGCATTCAGGACCAGATATGGGCACTATGAGTTCCTTGTGATGCCGTTCGGGTTAACTAATGCCCCTACAGCATTCATGGATCTCATGAACAGGGTTTTCAGACAGTATCTGGATCACTTTGTTATTGTCTTCATAGATGATATCCTAGTGTATTCCAGAAATGCAGAGGAGCATGCCCATCATCTGAGGACAGTTTTGCAGACCTTGAGGGAACATGGCTAGTATGCCAAGTTCTCCAAGTGTGAATTCTGGTTGAGGAGCATTTCTTTCTTGGGGCATGTTGTATCAGAAAATGGAATAGAAGTGGACCCCAAGAAGGTAGAAGTTGTGGCTAACTGGCCTAGACCTACTATAGTGACAGAGATCAAGAGCTTCTTGGGTTTGGCAGGTTACTACAGGAGGTTCGTTCAGGATTTTTCTAAGATTGCCGCTCCTATGACCAGATTGACCAGGAAGAACCAGAAGTTCATGTGGACTGACTAGTGTGAAGAGAGTTTTGAAAAGCTAAAGAAAAGGTTGACGTCAGCACCGGTGTTAGCTCTGCCGACTAGTGATGAAGATTTCACAGTGTTCTGTGATGCGTCCCGTGTGGGACTGGGTTGTGTGTTGATGCAGAAAGGAAGGGTAATTGCTTATGCTTCTAGGCAGCTGAAGAGGCACGAGTTGAATTACCCCACACATGACCTAGAGATGGCAGCTGTAATCTTTGCACTCAAGATGTGGAGGCATTACCTTTATGGAGTTAAATGTGAGATTTACACAGATCATAAGAGCCTGCAGTACATCCTGAGTCAGAGAGAGTTGAACCTGAGATAGAGAAGATGGGTAGAACTTCTTAGTGACTATGATTGCAAGATTCAGTACCATCCGGGTAAGGCGAATGTTGTGGCAGATGCCCTAAGCTGGAAATCACTTGGCAGTCTATCCCATATCACAGTAGAGAGGAGACCGATGGTGAGAGATTTCCATAAGCTCATTAATGAAGGTCTACAGTTAGAGTTATCTGGTACAGGTACCTTGATAGCCCAGATGAGAGTGACACCTGTGTTTCTGGAGCAGGTGGCTCAGAAACAGCACGAGAACCCAGAGTTAGTGAAGATTGCCAGGACTGTTCAGTCAGGCAAGAACGAAGAATTCAGATTTGACAGCAAAGGGATCCTCCGCTATGGGAATAGATTGTGTGTACCAGATGACGTGGGTCTGAAAGGAGACATTATGAGAGAAGCTCATAATACCAGATACAGTGTTCACCCTGGAGCCACCAAAATATACTAGGATCTGAAAAGAGTCTATTGGTGGCCAGCTATAAAGAGAGAAGTAGCACAGTTCGTGTCCGCCTGCGAAGTATGTCAGAGGGTGAAGCTGGAACATCAGAAGCCGACTGGAATGCTTAACCCACTGCCGATTCCAGAGTGGAAATGGGAGAATATCGCTATGGATTTCGTGGTGGGGTTACTGGCAATATCCAACAGATTAGACTCCATATGGGTGATTGTGGACAGACTGACCAAATCTGCTCACTTCATCCCTGTCAGGAGTGGCTACTCTGTGGATAAATTGGCGCAGGTGTTTGTTGATGAAGTGGTCAGGTTGCATGGGGCTCCTGTTTCAATAGTGTCTGATAGAGGACCCCAGTTCACCTCCAGGTTTTGGCGGAGTCTGCAGAGTGCTATGGGTACCAGACTAGACTTCAGCACTGCTTTCCATCCTCAGACGGACGGACAGTCAGAGAGGACCATCCAGACAATTGAAGATATGCTCAGAATGTGTGTGCTAGATTTTGGTGTTATTGGAGGCAGCATCTACCTTTGGCAGAGTTTGCCTACAACAACAGCTATCATGCTAGCATAGGGATGGCTCCATATGAAGCTTTGTATGGAAGGAAGTGTAGGTCACCTGTCTGCTGGGAGGAAGTTAGAGAGAGGTCCTTAGCAGGGCCTGAGTTAGTAGAGATCACCAGTAGGGTAGTGCCCATTATCAGAGAAAGAATCAGAACTGTTGTGAGTCGGCAGAAGAGTTATGCAGATGTCCGCAGGAGGCAGTTAGAGTTTCAGGAGGGAGATTTGGTGTTGCTCAAGGTGTCTCCTATGAAAAGGGTGATTCGTTTTGGGAAGAAAGGTAAGCTAGCTCCACGGTACATTGGACCCTTTGAGATCTTGCAAAAGATTGGGAGTGTATCGTACAAGCTGGACTTACCTGCTTCAATGGAGAGAATCCATCCGGTTTTCCATGTTTCTATATTGCGAAAGTTCGTGTCAGATCCGGGCAAGGTTCTTAGTGAGCCTGATGTGGAGATCCTAGGAGATCTCACCTATGTGGAGCAGCCAGTGCGGATCCTTGACACACAGATCAGAAAATTGAGGAACAAGGAAATCCCGATGGTGAAAGTCCTTTGGAATCACCACAACATGGAAGAGTGTACCTGGGAGACACGGGAGTCTATGCTCTAGCAATACCCTCATCTCTTTTAAGGTTAGTATCTATGTGTAGTTATGTGTTTATATATGCTATACTATGTCTTGCTTGTTTGGTGAACATTCGGGGTCGAATGTTCTTAAAGGGAGGAGAATGTAATACCCGGCTAGACTCCAGTATCGGAATTCCTACCGTCCGGTGGAATCTCGGATGTCGGAAACCCCTAGAAGGGTAAAATCATGTTTTTATAAAATGTTTTCATGTATTTTATGGTTTTAAGTAAGAAAGAAATTGAGTTTTGAATGAAAAAGACCATAGAGGGAAATCCAGGTTCGGCCGCTGAACCTCATGTTCGGCCGCCGAACATGCATGAGTTTTGGAGTCACGTTCGGCTTTCGAAGGTGGCCTGGCCAGCCACCTATAAAAGGCCCCATGGCCGAAAATGGGCGAGTTTTCTCCCCTATTTTCGGTCAACGGTGAGTCCATGCCCTTCCATGGTTGGTTTTGATGATTTTCCTCAAATCTTTCAAGTTTTAACAAGTATTTACTTGGTTTTTGAAGTTTTTGGAGCTAAGATCAAGTTGTGGAGCTTGGAGACCCAAGGAGCTAGATTTCTCCTATCTCTAAGTTAAGGATCATTTCTCCTCTCGATCTTCAAGAGGTAAGCTTAGATCCTACCCTTCTTGTAACAGCCCGAAAACCGAACTGCCATCGGCACTAGGATCCAGATCGACTTAAGGTCGCCGGGACCCGTAGTAAGCCTGCTCTCCTGTCTGTATACCTGTGAAATCCCATACATGATCATACATTTTCTGTAAAAACATAAAACTTTTCTTTATTCCAAGGCTTAACCTGTGCATGCACTCTCTCTGTGCTCTACCAACCCCTACTAGAGCTCCTCATGGCTCTAGGCGGATCAATCTCATAATGTTAAGCCTGGTTTGCTCATAAACATACAACAATAAATGAAAAATACATAAACTGATCATGTGACTCCACAAAGGGATTACAAGTCGTATAAGTCAAGCACTATTCTATACACTGTACATATACACAATCTCTATACATTTACATGTCCACACTAGCTATTACACCACTCTGTACTCTTCCTGTACCCTGCTGAGTTCTCTCTAATCTCTGAACCTGCACAACTGAAGTTAGGGGAGAGGGATGAGCTACGATAGCCCAGTGAGTAGAATAGGCAAATACAGGTGATAAAACATGCTCTCATGGAATGCAACACATAATCACATAACCTCGGCCGGACGGATCAAAACTCCCTCTATCTCATCTGGGGTACCTAAGTACCATGTGCCTGGTCCCCGTAGGGCTGTTCCAGGTCTTTATGCCTGGTCCTCGTAAGGCTGTTCCAGGTCTTTCCTCTGAGGGCTAATGAATCCTCACGAAGTCCATGCCGTCTCACATAAGCAATGTACAAGGAGCAGTGCCAAGTACAAGGATAAATGCAATGCATCATCTTTGTGTACACTAATGCACTCACCCTAAAGCATATTCATGATGCATGAAGCATGATAAAATATCAGTTCTCATATTAAAACATTAAGTTAATTTCCACTCACCTGGTTATCTCTGAACTGACTCTGCAGGTTCTGACACTGGACTCACTGCTGACCTCCCTGATTCCTCTGGTCCGTACCTACACAGGTGGACTCAAATGAGGGACTAAACTCACTCAAGAACATCTCTACGAAACTCCCCAAAACCCCTCTAAACAATCCTCAAACCATCACATAAAACATGCAAAAGAAAGCTGGACAGGGCACTTTCGGCGGCAGGTTCGGCGGCCGAAACCCCACTCCAGAGACGAAACTCATGCATGTTCGGCGGCACCTTCGGCGGCCGAAGGTCTCGTCCAGAGACGAAACTCACACACTTTCGGCGGCCGAACGCCCTCTTTCGGCGGCCGAAAGTCCCTTTCTAAACCGAAAGCCTAGCTTTCGGGGGCAACCTTTGGCAGCCGAACTGCCTCCACAAAGGGTTCGGCGGCCGAACCTTCCTTCGGCGGCCGAACCTGGTTTTGCCCGAAGGACAGAACCCTGCTCTGTTTCATGCAAACTTTGCCCAAAAACCTACCAACATGCTTATCAACTACTCCCAACTAGCATATACACATATATATGCACAAAGGGGTCTAAAACTACCCTAAAACCCCAAACAAACATAGCACATAACACTTAATCATGCTGGAACACCACAAATCACCAAAAACCACACCTAAACCTAAACATGCAAACTACCCATACAAACTTCATAAAACCTTTCAAAATCATCAAAGAAGCTCAGGATCTTCACTTACCTCTTACACAACTTGAGGATGAAGGATCCTAACGTGGAGATATGAAGAAAAGCTCTTCCAAAGCTCCAAGCTTCAAAACTTGCTTCTTTTGCTCAAAACCTTCATAAGTCACCAAAACTCTTAAAACTCTTGAAAGATTTGATGAAAATCATGGAAAACATGAAAGTCAACGTAGGAGAGGCTGAAACTCACCTCTGGCTGCAAGTGGAGGAGAAATAACCTCCTTCCACCGACCCTTGGCCCTTTTATAGGTGGCTGGCCAGACCACCTTCGGCAGCCGAACGTGAAGCCGCAACCATGCAATGTTCGGCGGCCGAAAGTGACCTTCGGCGGCCGAACCCTTGCATTTCTCCCTTGTTGCTTTTCTTTCAAACCTCAAGTCTTTTAACACTTCAAAACATGAAAACAAGTGAAAATACCTTGAAAAACATATGCATTACCCTTCTCGAGGGTTCCGACACCCGAGATTCCATCGGACTACAGGAATTCCGATGCCGGACTCGAGCCGGGTATTACATTCTTCCCCCCTTAAGAACATTCGTCCCCGAATGTCCCTAACACAACATAAACACATAGAAAAAAGGAAAACTAACCTTAAAACAGATATGGGTATTGCTGGAGCATGGACTCCCGAGTCTCCCACGTGCACTCTTCTAGGTTGTGGTGGTTCCACAAAACTTTCACCATTGGTATCTCCTTGTTTCTCAGCTTTCTGATCTGGGTGTCAAGGATCCGCACTGGCTGCTCTACATAGGTGAGATCACTTAAGATTTCCACCTCAGGTTCACTAAGAACCTTCTCTGGATCTGACACAAATTTTCTTAACATAGAAACATGGAATACCGGGTGAATTCGTTCCATAGAAGCTGGTAAATCTAGCTTATACGATACAGGCCCGATCTTCTGCAAGATCTCAAAGGGACCAATGTACCGTGGGGCCAGTTTACCCTTCTTTCCAAACCGAACCACTCCCTTCATTGGAGACACCTTAAGCAATACCATAACCCCCTCCTGGAACTCTATCTGCTTCCTACGGATGTCTGCATAACTTTTCTGTCTGCTTACAGCTGTTCTGATCCTCTCTCTGATGATAGGCACTAACTTGCTGGTTATCTCAACTAACTCTGGCCCTGCAAGAGTTTTCTCTCCTACTTCTTCCCAGCAAACAGGTGTTCGGCACTTCCTCCCATACAAAGCTTCATAAGGAGCCATCCCTAGGCTAGCATGATGGCTGTTGTTGTAGGCAAACTCCACCAAAGGGAGATGCTGCCTCCAAGAACCGCCAAAGTCTAACACACACATTCTCAGCATATCTTCAATGGTCTGGATGGTTCTCTCAGACTGACCGTCTGTCTGTGGATGGAAAGCAGTGCTGAAATTCAACCTTGTGCCCATTTCATTTTGCAGACTCCGCCAAAACCTGGAGGTGAACTGAGGTCCTCGATCTGATACTATCGACACTGGAACTCCATGCAACCTTACTATCTCGTCTACATACACCTGCGCCAACTTGTCCACAGAGTAGTTACTCCTGACTGGAATGAAGTGAGCAGATTTAGTGAGTCTATCCACAATCACCCATATGGAGTCTAGTCTGTTAGACGTCGCCGGTAAGCCCACTACAAAATCCATAGCTATGTTTTCCCATTTCCATTCTGGAATCGGCAGTGGGTTAAGCATTCCAGCCGGCTTCTGGTGCTCTAACTTCACCCTTTGACATGTCTCGCAGGCTGACACGAACTGTGCCACTTCTCTCTTCATTGCTGGCCACCAATACACCCTTCTCAGATCTTGATACATCTTGGTGGCTCCCGGGTGAATGCTATACCGCGTATTATGAGCTTCCCTCATAATGTCGGCCTTCAAACTGCTATCATCTGGTACACATAACCTCTTACCATGTCGAAGAATCCCCTCACTATCAAATCGGAACTCTGCACTGTTGCCAGACTGAACAGTCCTGGCAATCTTCACTAACTCGGGGTCTTCGTGCTGTTTCAGAGCCACTTGCTCTAGAAACACTGGTGTCACTCTCATCTGTGCGATCAAAGCACCTGTACCAGATAACTGCAACTGTAACCCTTCTTCTACGAGCTTGTAGAAATCCTTCACCACCGGTCTTCTCTCTACTGCAATGTGGGATAAACTGCCAAGTGACTTTCGGCTTAAGGCATCAGCTACAACATTAGCCTTGCCCGGATGATACTGGATCTTGCAATCGTAATCACTGAGCAATTCTACCCACCGTCTCTGCCTCAAGTTTAACTCTCTTTGACTTAAGATGTGCTGCAGGCTCTTATGATCCGTATAGATCTCACATTGTACCCCATAGAGGTAATGCCTCCACATCTTAAGTGCAAAGATAACAGCTGCCATCTCCAGATCGTGTGTCGGGTAATTCAGCTCGTGCTTCTTCAGCTGTCTAGAAGCATAAGCTATCACTTTGTCATTCTGCATCAACACACAACCTAACCCCACTCGGGATGCATCACAGAACACTGTGAAATCTTCATCACTGATCGGCAGAGCTAACACCGGTGCTGAAGTTAACCGTCTCTTAAACTCTGCAAAACTTTCCTCACATTCCTCTGACCACACAAACTTCTGATTCTTTCTGGTTAATCTGGTCATAGGAGCAGCTATCTTCGAAAAGTCCTGAACAAACCTCCGATAGTAGCCTGCCAAACCCAGAAAACTCTTGATCTCGGTCACTGTAGTGGGTGTAGGCCAGTTGGCTACTGCCTCTACCTTTTTGGGATCTACTGCTATACCGTCCTCTGTTACAACATGTCCCAAAAAGGAAATGCTCCTTAGCCAGAACTCACACTTGGAGAACTTGGCATACAAGCCATGCTCTCTCAAGGTTTGCAGCACTATCCGCAGATGCTGGGCATGGTCCTCTGCATTCCTGGAGTACACCAAGATATCATCAATAAAGACGATCACAAAACGATCCAAGTACTCCCTGAAAACCCTGTTCATGAGATCCATGAATGTTGCAGGGGCGTTAGTCAACCCGAACGGCATCACAAGGAACTCATAATGCCCATATCTGGTTCGGAAAGCAGTCTTGGACACATCTCCTTCCCTGATCTTCAACTGGTGGTATCCGGATCTCAGATCTATCTTAGAAAAACAACCTGCTCCTGCCAGCTGGTCGAATAGATCATCGATCCTGGGTAAAGGATACTTGTTTTTGATAGTGACTTTGTTCAACTGTCTGTAGTCGACACAAAGTCTAAGAGGTCCATCCTTCTTTCTGACAAACAATACTGGAGCACCCCAGGGTGAGGTACTCGGGCGGATGAAACCCTTAGCTACCAAATCCTGTAACTGCTCTTTCAACTCTCGCAACTCTGCTGGTGCCATCCTGTAGGGAGGAATAGAGATCGGTCTGGCATTGGGCATCAACTCAATCTCGAACTCTATTTCCCTATCCGGTGGCAGTCCTGGAAGCTCTTCAGGAAACAAATCTGGGAAGTCTCTAACAACTGGTACTGAGGATGGTTCCCTAACCTGACTGTCTAGCTCTCTCACATAAGCTAGGAACCCCTGACACCCCTTCCGTAACATCCTACGAGCCTGGAGGGCTGATATCAAACCCCTAGGTGTCCCTCTCCTGTCTCCTCTGAAGACACACTCTGACCCATCCTGGTCTCTGACACTGACTACCTTATCTCTACAGTTCAGGGTAGCATCATACGTAGATAACCAGTCCATCCCTAGAATGACATCAAAATCTGTCAACTCTAGAACCACCAGGTCAGCTGGAAGGTATCTACTCTCTATGCACACTGGACTGAACCGACAGACTGACTCTGCCAAAGATGGATCACATTTAGGTCCACTGACCCATAGAGGACACTCTAACTCAGACACTATCAGACCCAACCTCTCTGCAGCTCTAGAAGAAATGAAAGAGTGAGAAGCACCGGGGTCCATTAAAGCATACACCTCTGAACACCCAATGATGAGATTACCTGACACCACCGTGTTCGACGTGTCTGCCTCCTGCTGAGTCAGGGTGAAAATCCGTGCTGGGGCTGACGGACCTGCACCTCGGGAACCCATCCCTGATGAAGAGGCTACCCCTCTTCCTCTTCCTCTGCCACTGCTTGGTGGTACGGCTGAAGCTACTGGCTGTACTACACTGCCCGTACTCATCTGCTGGGATGGTGCAACCAAAGTCGCCTGAGGACATTCCTGTGCATAATGTCCCTCCTGCCCACATCTATAGCAGGCTGTGGATCCCAACTGACAAGCTCCTCTATGTTGTTTGCCACACCTCTTGCACACTGGAAACTCTGCGCCATAACTAGAGCCACTACTCATTCCCAGACCCGACTTAAGCCTATTCCAGAACTTGCCACTCTTTCCTCTGAATTTCTCCCATCTCTTCTTACTTGCACTTACTGTACCCTGTGAGGAGGAACCTGGTTTAACACCAGAAGACTGTGCCTTAACTACACCTTGACTGATAGCACTGGCCTCCATCTTTCTAGCAGCATCCACAATAGAGTGGAAACTTTCCTTCTCCGCATGAAGAATCAAAGAGAAATACCTGGGATGAAGCCTTGTGGCATATCTCTTTGCCTTCTTCTGATCTGTATCATATGCCTGACCGACATATGGCAACAATTCCAGGAACTTATCTGTATAGTCATCAACGCTCATCTCCTCCGTCTGTTGCAACTGCTCAAACTCCACAACCTTTAGTTCCCTGGAACTGTCAGGAAAAGCTCATCCAGCAAATTCGTTGGCGAACTCTTCCCATGTCATACTCTCAAGTCTCGGGTCCACATAGTTCTTGAACCATTCTCTAGCTTTCTTACACTTTAACGTGAACCCTGCCATCTCAATGGCTCTACCGTCATCAGCTCCCAACTCACTTGTTATCATTCTGACTGCATTGAGATACTCAAAGGGATCATCTCCTGTATTGAATTTCGGAGCATCCAACTTTAAGTACTCGGTCATCTTTACCTTACTTCCCCCTGAAAAACTGGGTTGCTGTGCTTCCACAACAGGGGCTACTGGTTCAGGAGGTGGTGGTGGAGGAACTGGTTCCCTTACTTCAGGCTGTACTGGACTTGGATGAACAGGTGGGGGTGGATACATGTGATATGGTGGATAAAAGGAAGGATAGGGCATATATGGCATGTAGGGTGGATATGGGGCAAAGCTGGAGTAATCCGACGTGCCTCCCATCGGATACTCTGGGCCCTGTGGAAAGGGTGGATAGCCAAACCCCGAGGCCTGAACGCCTCCCTGGGACTCCCCCATACCTTCTTCTGACCTTCCTACACCCATGCTTGCATCTCTACTCTGATCCTCTTCCATGACACCTCTTTCTTCTACTGACCTTCCCCCTCTGCTTACTCCTCTCCTGCTCTCGTCAGAAGACCTTCTAGGGTCTCGTGACGTTCCTTCCCTGATTGACCTGTGAGATCTTGCCCTTGGCAAAGCAGGTGGACGAACAGCTGTACCCTCACTTACAGGTGGGACTCCAGTCAATCTCGCGGATCGACGAGTTCCTCGCATCTTCACTCTCTGGAAAACAACAAAGCACATAAGACATAAGCAACACATCAAAAACATGCACATGCATAACTCAGGGCATAGCACATCAGCACAACATCCTATCCTAGTGGACATGTTTTTCCTATGGTGCTTGACCTGCTAAACCTCTCTATGAGCCCAACTCTCTCTCTATAGGTCCGACCATATGAACCTAGGGCTCTGATACCAATCTGTAACAGCCCGAAAACCGAACTGCCACCGGCACTAGGATCCAGAACGACTTAAGGTCGCCGGGACCCGTAGTAAGCCTGCTCTCCTGTCTGTATACCTGTGAAATCCCATACATGATCATACATTTTCTGTAAAAACATAAAACTTTTCTTTATTCCAAGGCTTAACCTGTGCATGCACTCTCTCTGTGCTCTACCAACCCCTACTAGAGCTCCTCATGGCTCTAGGCGGATCAATCTCATAAAGTTAAGCTTGGTTTGCTCATAAACATACAACAATAAATGAAAAATACATAAACTGATCATGTGACTCCACAAAGGGATTACAAGTCGTATAAGTCAAGCACTATTCTATACACTGTACATATACACAATCTCTATACATTTACATGTCCACACTAGCTATTACACCACTCTGTACTCTTCCTGTACCCTGCTGAGTTCTCTCTAATCTCTGAACCTGCACAACTGAAGTTAGGGGAGAGGGATGAGCTACGATAGCCCAGTGAGTAGAATAGGCAAATACAGGTGATAAAACATGCTCTCATGGAATGCAACACATAATCACATAACCTCGGCCGGACGGATCAAAACTCCCTCTATCTCATCTGGGGTACCTAAGTACCATGTGCCTGGTCCCCGTAGGGCTGTTCCAGGTCTTTATGCCTGGTCCTCGTAAGGCTGTTCCAGGTCTTTCCTCTGAGGGCTAATGAATCCTCACGAAGTCCGTGCCGTCTCACATAAGCAATGTACAAGGAGCAGTGCCAAGTACAAGGATAAATGCAATGCATCATCTTTGTGTACACTAATGCACTCACCCTAAAGCATATTCATGATGCATGAAGCATGATAAAATATCAGTTCTCATATTAAAACATTAAGTTAATTTCCACTCACCTGGTTATCTCTGAACTGACTCTGCAGGTTCTGACACTGGACTCACTGCTGACCTCCCTGATTCCTCTGGTCCGTACCTACACAGGTGGACTCAAATGAGGGACTAAACTCACTCAAGAACATCTCTACGAAACTCCCCAAAACCCCTCTAAACAATCCTCAAACCATCACATAAAACATGCAAAAGAAAGCTGGACAGGGCACTTTCGGCTGCAGGTTCGGCGGCCGAAACCCCACTCCAGAGACGAAACTCATGCATGTTCGGCGGCACCTTCGGCGGCCGAAGGTCTCGTCCAGAGACGAAACTCACACACTTTCGGCGGCCAAACGCCCTCTTTCGGCGGCCGAAAGTCCCTTTCTAAACCGAAAGCCTAGCTTTCGGGGGCAACCTTTGGCAGCCGAACTGCCTCCACAAAGGGTTCGGCGGCCGAACCTTCCTTCGGCGGCCGAACCTGGTTTTGCCCGAAGGACAGAACCCTGCTCTGTTTCATGCAAACTTTGCCCAAAAACCTACCAACATGCTTATCAACTACTCCCAACTAGCATATACACATATATATGCACAAAGGGGTCTAAAACTACCCTAAAACCCCAAACAAACATAGCACATAACACTTAATCATGCTGGAACACCACAAATCACCAAAAACCACACCTAAACCTAAACATGCAAACTACCCATACAAACTTCATAAAACCTTTCAAAATCATCAAAGAAGCTCAGGATCTTCACTTACCTCTTACACAACTTGAGGATGAAGGATCCTAACGTGGAGATATGAAGAAAAGCTCTTCCAAAGCTCCAAGCTTCAAAACTTGCTTCTTTTGCTCAAAACCTTCATAAGTCACCAAAACTCTTAAAACTCTTGAAAGATTTGATGAAAATCATGGAAAACATGAAAGTCAACGTAGGAGAGGCTGAAACTCACCTCTGGCTGCAAGTGGAGGAGAAATAACGTCCTTCCACCGACCCTTGGCCCTTTTATAGGTGGCTGGCCAGACCACCTTCGGCAGCCGAACGTGAAGCCGCAACCATGCAATGTTCGGCGGCCGAAAGTGACCTTCGGCGGCCGAACCTTTGCATTTCTCCCTTGTTGCTTTTCTTTCAAACCTCAAGTCTTTTAACACTTCAAAACATGAAAACAAGTGAAAATACCTTGAAAAACATATGCATTACCCTTCTCGAGGGTTCCGACACCCGAGATTCCATCGGACTACAGGAATTTCGATGCCGGACTCGAGCCGGGTATTACACTTCTTGTATGTTTTACACAAGTTCTATAAAGGTTTATGAGGTAGAATTGCATGTTTAAGTTAGTTGTTTAGTGTTAGGGTTTATGTTGAGTTTATGTATAATAAGGGTATACTTTGTGTTGTTGCTGGGGGTTTAGGATAGTTTGAGACCCCTATATGCTTGGTTGTATGTGTATGCATGTTGTAGAATAGCTAAATGCATGTTTGGAATGTTTGGGAGGCATAAATGCATTGTGGAGGCTGAGTTCTGCCACTTTGGAAGAACTCAGGTTCGGTAGTCGAAGGCACTTTCGGCTGCCGAACCTGCCTGTGGTGGCATGTTTGGCAGCCTAAGCTTGCCTCCAAAAGTTTGGACTTTCGGCTCTGGAGGGCAGTTTCGGCCGCCGACCCTGCCGTCGAACATGCATGAGTTTCGGATCTGGAGAGAACTTTCGGCCGTCGAAGGTGCCGCCGAAAGTGCATGACTTTAGGATCTGGAGGAGGGTTCGGCCGCCGAAGGTGCCCTGTTCAGCCTTCCTTTGCCTGTTTTGCATGAATGTTTTGAGGTGTTTTAGGGGGTTTTGGGGGAGTTGTTTAGAGTCATGTTCATCTATGTTTGGTCCCTTATTTGAGTCCACCTGTGTAGGTTCGGACCCGAGGAACCGAGGACCCCAGCAGTGAGTCAGCTGCTACAGAGCAGATCAGAGTCAGCCAGAGGTGAGTAGAACTAAACCATGTTTAAAATAATGAAAGTTTTTAGCATGTTTCATGCATTATGAATGCCATGTTTATATTAGGGTGTTGATAGAGAATATTTTAGTCCACTTTATCATGATGATATTGATGTTTACTTACATCTATTCTACCTAATTTTGCGGTTTTAATCATGTTTTGCAGGTATTAGGTGTAAAAAGACAATCCGGAGAAAATGCTCTTAAAAATGCCAAAAAGTGCCAAAAACAGAAAAGTCACCTTCGAAAGCACCTTCGGAAGCCGAAAGTGGCCTCCAGATCCGAAACTCCACCACCTTTAGAAGCACCTTCAGAAGCACTTTCGGAAGCTGAAAGTCACCCACCTTCGGAAGCACTTTCGAAAGCCGAAAGTCTGGTCCAAACCCGAAAGTCCAGCCTTTGAAACTAAGCTTAGGCGGCCGAAAGTCCCCCCGAACAGCCTCTTCCTTATTCAAGAAGCCAAATCTTGAAGATCACATGTTTCCCACTTCATGCCATGCACATTCAAAATTCAAAACAAGGCTCCACCTTCCTCTTTAGTGCATGAAGAAGACTTCTTGGATACACCTTGGGCAACAATTAAAAGACCAAAAAGTCCTTGCAACTCCACACATACACCTAGAAGGCACATACAAGACCAAGGGCACTTTGGGCAATCTCTAAAAGATGCGTGGACACCCAAGAAACCCTAGGCAGCCTCTCAACACCTATTTAAAGGCCTCAAGAACACAAAAAGAGGCACAATTCAACTCTCCAAATTCGGCCAAGCAAGGGCAGCCACACTCTAAGGCTTTTCCATCAAATCGGTTCCTCTTTCTTCTTCTTTTCTTTAATTTTCTATTTTGGTTCAGCCATGAGTGGCTGAAACCTTAATTCTAGTTGAAGTTTGGTTGAAACTAAGGTTGTTTAAAGGGTTGTGAGATCTGAACATAAAGTGTTTGCTTTTGATTTGTTCAATATACAAACAATTGTGTGCTCAATTCTAAGATTGCTTTGTTGTTTTGATCAAATTGGCCACTTGATTCTTGATTGCAAAGTTAATTGATTGTTAGTTGGGATATTTTTTAGTCCATAATTTATTTCAATTGCTTGCTGTTTTAATTGCTTTCAATAGTTGTTAGTCAAATCATCTCAAAACCCCCTCTTTTTTACTTTTATTGCACTTTACTTTCATTCAGCTTTCAATTACTTGCTTTCAATTGTGTTTTCACTTTGTTCTCTTGGTCTTGATTGAGAAAAATAAATAGGTAGTCAATTCTCTATGGATTCGATCCTTCACCACTATCTGCAGTTGTAAATTGTTGATAACCAAGAAGGTTATTTTTGACCGGTTTCGACAACCGCGAGTCAGGTGTATTGCATTAGAATTCACGAAGATGATGCATTGCATTCTTTGTTGTTGATGTGGATGGATGTTGGATGACCCATTAGCCCTCAATATGTATGATGATTAATGAAAGTCCAAGGCTGTCCATGTCCACACGTCCTGGCATTTATTTATGTATGATGATTAATGAAAGTCTAGGGCTGCCCATATCCACGCGTCTTGGCATTGTGTGATGATTAAGAGGAAGTCCTGCGGAGCTCCGTCGAGGGTCGGGCACATTGAAATTAGAGGGTTATTGGTGACAAGTCCATTCGTGATGTGAATTGTGTGTGTTGTGATGCATTCCATGAAAGCATGACTTATGATAATGTTTTATAGTTCTGCTCACTGGGCTTTTTAGCTCACCCCATTCCCTTAACCCCCAGGTGTGCAGGTACGGGATAAACCAGGATGTCAGCAAGAGTAAAGTCATGTTTATGTAATAGTTAGATATGGACATGAAAATGTTGTAATGTAAGGTGTTGAACAGTCATGTAATGTAATGATGATATTGAGGATTATAATTGTGCTTGACCCTAGTATGTATGGTTAATCCCTTTTGTATACATGATCTATGTAATGCTTTATGTTAACCAAGCTTAATGTATGATATGTTACCCCATTGGAGCATTTAATGAGGGCTCCAGTGTGAGGTTTATGTTTATGAACATGAGTATGCTCAGGTTAAGCTTGGTGAAATGAAAGAAAAAGTTTATGGTTTTATATATATGTATGATCATGTATGGGATTTAACAGGTATATAGGATGTATGTTAGGCTTGCTACGGGTCTCAGCGACCTTCAGTCGATCTGGATCCTAGCGCCGGTAGCGGTCCGGTTTTCGGGTCGTTACAGTTGTGGACATGAAAGGCATTGTAATGTAAAGTATTGTACAAAATGTAATGAGTATTAGTATTGTGCTTGACCCTAGTGTGTATGGTTAATCCCTTTGTTCATGATCATTATGAAATGTCTTATATGTTGAGATATGTAAATCAAGCTTGATTTATGTAATGTTGACCCAACTAGAGCATTTGATGAGGGCTCTAGTGTGAGGTTTTTATGTATTCAGTTTCAGTGCATGCACAGGTCGAGCTTGGTAGATGAAAAGTTTAAAATTTTTATGTAAATGTATGATCATGTATGGGATTTATCAGGTATGACAAGTAGTATGCTAGGCTTGCTACGGGTCTCGGCAACCTTAAGTCGATATGGATCCTAGCGCCGGTAGTGGTCCGATTTCGGGTCGTTACATTTAGGGGCTTAAAACTAGCCTATACCCCAACCACATCAATATTTAGCATACATTTAATCATGCATTTAACCTTAAACTACCATAAACCCTATCATTACAACTAGCCTAATGACAGAACGATTGTCGAAGCCGGTTAAAAATAATCAATTCAGTTATCAACAATATAAATACTGTAGACAGTGGTGAAAGGATCGTATCCACAGAGAATTGAAACTTATTTACCTTCCTTGAGAAGACCAAATGATTGAGCAGAAAACAAAGTGAAAGTAAAGTGCAAGTAAAGTAAAAAAGGAGGGTTTGTAGTTGATTTGATTATACTAATAAAAAGAGCAATTAGATGAAAGGTAATGGTAATTTAAGGATAAACAATAATGGTAAAAACTCTAGTTGAAGATTCGGATTCACTTTGGTTGATGGGATTGATCATTGACTCATATGTTCTTTTGTTTGATTCAATAAATTAGTCATGACGATTGAAGACGCTTCTCTCAACCATACTTCTCCTTTATTATTAACCAATTAAGGAGAGTCCTCTAATTAATTACTAATCAACAAATTGCAAGGAACGTCCTTGAGCCTTAGGCTTACTAACAATTGTCAATTGCATTAAGATATGGAGAAAACCAATTCTAGTTACCCACAAGCATGGTGACAACACTAGATCATGTAATATCCTTGGCTTTTACACCAAGTGTCCTTATGTTTGAACAATCTAAGCAATTACGGACTTAAAATTATCCAAACTAACAAATATCAATTACCTTGCAATCAAGAATCAATGTAGATCCAAACAACAAAGCAATAATGTCTTAAAGCACGAAATTACATGAATATTGAAAAGCAAAAGATTAACAATGTAGTCCAAGTCTCTCAATCAAAATTACAACCAAAGCTTCACCTATTCTTCAACTAGAAAGAAAAGGTTTCAGCCACTCATGGCTGAAACAAAACCGAAAATAAAAGAAAGGTAGAAGAAGAGAAGAATTGGTCGGATGGGAGTCTTGCGCAGATGATGTTGCAAAAAATGTGAGAGAGGAAGAAGAGTCATGCGGCTGGCCTTGTGCTCTCTTTAAATAGGATTAGATGCTGCCCTAGGTCTCCCTTGCTTCCTAATTAGTGTAGAGGCTGTCCAAGTTGCTGCCCAAACTCAACTTGCTGCCCAAGTTGTTGCAGAAGAGGAAGATGGAGAGAATCAAGGCTTTCAGATGGAAGGTGGCACGCAGATGGCCTTAAGAATAGGAAAGGAGCGTACCTTGTGCTTGAAAAGGAAGGAAGAGTGATCCTAGGCTGCCAATAGAGGAATGAGACGCGCCCAAGTCTTCAGATGGAAGGTGGAACGCGCGGCACTCTTGAAGAGGAAGGAAGGCGCGCGGACGGTGCTCTGCAGAAGAGGTAGGCGCACAGATGCTTTTGAATAGGAAGTATGAGTTGTCCAGATTTCCTGTTTAGGTGGAGCCTCTTTTGAATTATGAATCTGGACTGAATAAAGGCCAAGTGCATCTTGAGATCTTGCTTCCTGAATAGGAGTATCTGCTGAGGTGTCTGCATATCTTTAAACAAGGAAAGAAAGATTTGCGATTCGAATTTCGAACGATCTGCTGGCTGCACTTTCCTTATCTGTTACCTTCCATATTTGACTTCTCATATAAGGAAAGAAGGATCTGCAAAGTATTCTGTTGATTGCGCTTTCCTTTTCTGAGACTTTCCTTGTTTGGCACTTTCCTTGTTTGGCTTCACATTATGAAAAAAGGGCAAGAGAGATCTGTAGTTTGAATTTCAAATAGTCTGCCAACTATGCTTTCCTCATCTGACTCTTTCCTTATTTAGAACTTTCCATATATGAAAACTTTCCTTATTTGGAACTTTCTATATTTGGCACTTTTTGGCAGTTTTAAGAGCATTTTCTCCATATTGTCTTTTCACACCTAGTTTCTACAAAACATGAACAAAACCACAAAATTAGACAGAAAAGGTGCAAATAAACATCATTAAGATCATGATAATATGGCCTAAAATATGCTCTGTCACCTAATCATGCATCTTTACCCCATAACCCTACATAACACTTGCTTAAAACATCAAAGACGGTGAGGATCGACGCTTACCTCTTGAAGATCAAGAGAAGGCGTGACCCAACTTGGAGATTTGGGAAAAACAAGTTCCGGAGGTCTCCAAGCTTCACAACTTCGATTTTGAGCTTAAAAACTTTAAAACAAGATGAAAGCTTGTTAAAAGCTTGAAAGATTTGAAGGAAAACATCAAAACTAACCATGGAAGGGTATGGACTCACCTTTGTCCGAAAATGGAGAAGAAAACTCGCCCATTTTCGGACATGGGGCCTTTTATAGGTGGCTGGCCAGACCACCTTCGGGGGCCAAAGGTGCTCTCTAAACTTTACCATGTTCGACAGCCGAACATGAGGTTCGGTGGCCGAACCTGGCTTTCCTTCCTTGGTGCTTTTCTTTCAAAATCTCAATTTCTTTCTTACTTGAAACCTTAAAACACATGAAAACATTTTAGAAAAATATATTTTACTCTTCTAGAGAGTTTCGACATCCGAGATTCCGCCGGAAAGCAGGAATTCCGATGCCGGGGTCTAGCCGGGTATTACAATGTGTTATTCAGGACCTTTAAATTGAGAAGAGGATTGTCAATGGTAGACTGCATGATGGCTTATATATGTTGAAAGGGAATCTGAGTTTGAATTCACCTCGAGCTCTTTTTGGAAGAAATCAGGATGTCAACCAGGAAATCATACAGTGGCATCAACGGTTAGGACACCCATCCTTCTTTATTTTAGAGAAACTTTATCCTGATTTATTTTCCAAGGCTCAGTGTGATTCCTTAGTTTGTGATGCTTGTGAGTATACTAAGCATACAAGAATATCTTATCCCTCAAGTTATAGTAGGAGTACGATCCCTTTTGTGAACATCCATTCTGATGTATAGGAACCTACTCAAATAGTCCTACTATCTGGTAATCGTTGGTTTATTACTTTTATTGATTGTTATACTCGTATAAATTGGATTTATTTTATAAATTCAAAGAGTGATGTGTTTTTTTTTTTTGCTTTTAATCTTTTCACAAGATGGTTTGTACTTAATTTGATGCTAAGATAAAAAATTTTGAGAACTAATAATGGCACAGAGTACATAGATGGTCATTTTTTTGCTTATCTAGAGTCTAACGAGATACTACATCAAACTAGTTGTCCTTACACTAGTGCCCAAAATGGTGTTGCTGAAAGGAAAAAAGGCATCTATTGGAAGTAGCCAGATCTCTCCTTTTCACCATGAATCTTTCAAAAACCTATTAGGGAGATATAGTCTTAGCTAACTTATCTCATTAATAAAATGTCTCTCAAAACTCTTGCCTTCAAAAGTCCTTAAGAGATGCTACAAGGGAAAAATGGTTATACTATTCCATCAAAGGTGTTTGGGTGCACATGTTTTGTTCATATTAGGACAGGTGGAAAGCTCAATCCAAGGGCTCTTAAATGTGTGGTTGTTGGAAACTCTCTCACATAGAAGGGTTATAAGTGTTAGCACCCTCCATCTAGAAAATACTTTGTCAATATGGATGTTACATTTAGAGAGATTGAATCTTATATCAGTACTATCCCATCACCTCTTCAGGGGGAGGAAAATAAGAGAGAAGAGATAATTCCTAGTTCTATAACTCTAGAATTTTTTACTCAAGAGGATACTACTATACAGGGGGAGACTATTGGTGATTAAAAAAAAAAGGGCATTTGGATAATCTAGATTTAAGGAGATACTCAACAAGAGACAAAATAGAAACAGAAATAGACATTGTGCAACCTACTCAGTGTCATGAATCTTCCTCTTCTCCATCTCGTGAGTCAACTCTAAACCTTAAGCCTATTAATGATCTAAATAAACCAATTATTCAAGAAAAGGAGTTAGATCTTGCACAAAACACTCTATTTCTAACTTTCTCTCTTTTGATTCTTTGTCTTCATTCTATGGAGCTTTTGCCTGGTCTATTTCCTCTGTGTCTATCCCATAAGACTGGAAGGAAGCTCTCAAAAGTTCTGATTGAAAGGGAGCAATAATTGAAGAAACGAAAGTCTTGGCTAAAAAAGAGACCTGAGAGTTGGTGACTCTTCTACCTGGAAAAAAACCAGTTGGCTGTAAATGGATATTCACTATGGAACACAAAGCAGATGGATCAATTGAAAGATTCAAGGCTAGAATAGTTGCTAAGGGATACACTCAAACCTATAGAGTAGATTACCAGGAGACATTTACCCCTATTACCAAAATGAATTCAATCACAGTTTTGCTATCATGCGCTGCTAATCTTGATTGGGACCTACAACAATTTGATGTGAAAAATGCATTCTTCCTTAGAGACTTAGAGGAGGAAGTATACATGGACATTCATCTTGGATTTGCTAATGAAAAAACCTAAGGAAAGTTGGGCAGGCTAAAGAAGGCGTTGTATGGATAGAAACAATCACTCAAAGCTTGGTTTGACCGATTCAGTAGAGCCATTGTTTTCTTTGGCTAACAACAGAGCAATATTGATCATACCCTGTTTATCAAACATCATAGGAGTAAAATTACTCTTTTCATTATTTATGTTGATGACATAGTAATGACAAGAGATGACAAAGAAGAAATGTCTTGGTTAAAGAAGCTTCTGGCTTAGAAATATGAAATTAAAGATCTGGAAAAACTTCAGTATTTTCTAGGAATTGAGGTTGCTAGATCAAAGAAGGGAATCTTTATCTCAAAGGAAATTGATAGAGCATATTTTAGTCCATATTATCATGATCTTATTGATGTTTATTTACACCTTTCCTACCTAATTTTGTGGTTTTAATCATGTTTTGAAGATATTAGGTGTAAATAGACATTCTGGAGAAAATGCTCTTAAAAATGCCAAAAAGTGCCAAAAACAGAAAAGTCACCTTTGGAAGCACTTTCGGAAGCCGAAAGTCAAGTCCAGAGCCGAAACTCAACCACTTTCGGCAACACCTTTGGAAGCACTTTCGGAAGCCGAAAGTCACCCACCTTCGGAAGCACTTTCGGAAGCCGAAAGTCTGGTCCAGAGCCGAAAGTCACCCATCTTCGGAGGCACCTTCGGCCGCCGAACCTTTGCTCCAGAACCGAAAGTCCAGCCTCCGAAACTAAACTTAGGCGGCCGAAAGTCCCTCCGAACAGCCTCTTCCTTATTCAATAAGCCAAATCTTGAAGATCACATATTTTCCACTTTATGCCATGCACATTCAATATTCAAATCAAGGCTCCACCTTCCTCTTTAGTGCATGAATAATGTGAAGAAGGCTTCTTGGACACACTTGGACAGCCTTGGACAGCAATTAAAAGACCAAAAAGCCCTTGCAAACTCCACACATGCACATAGAAGACACAAGGGCACTTTGGGCAGCCTCTAAAAGATGCATGGACATCCAAGAAATCCTAGGCAGCCTCCCAAGACTTATTTAAAGGCTTCAAGAAGACAAGAAGAGGCAGATTTTCATACACACAACTCCTCCAAGGTTCGGCCAAGGCTCTCCAAGGCTCCTCCCCTTTGGTTCTTCATCTTCTTACTTTCTTTTCTTTTATTTTCTATTTTGGTTCAGCCATGAGTGGCTGAAACCCTTAATTCTAGTTGAAGTTTGGTTGAAACTAAGGTTGTTTTATGGGTTGTGAGATCTGAACATAAAGTGTTTATCTTTGATTTGTTCAATATTCATGCAATTGTGTGCTTAATTCTAAGATTGCTTTGTTGTTTTGATCAAATTGGCCACTTGATTCTTGATTGCAAAGTTAATTGATTGTTAGTTGGGATATTTGTTAGTCCGTAATTGCTGGAAATATTCTGACCTAAGAACACTTGGTGTAAAAACTAAGGAATTGTATGATCTAGCAACATCTCATGCGTTTGAGTAGCTAGGGTTGGATCTCTCTCTTTCTTCATGCAATTGACAATTGTTTTGATGCCTAAGGCCCAAGGACGTTCCTTGGCAATTTGTTAATTAGTAATTGATTAGAGGATGTTCCCTAATTGATTTAATCATAAGAAGAGACATGGCGGTGAGAAGCGTTTTCCATCCCCATAACCAATCTATTGAACCAATTAAGAGAACATAAGTTTCAATGATCAACCCAAACAACCAAAGTGGATCCATATCTTCAACTAGACCTTTCTCATATTGATTTCCTCTTTTATTTTAATTACTTGCTATTTTAATTGCTTTCAATAGTTGTTAGTCAAACCATTCTCAAAACCCCCTTTTTACTTTGTTGCACTTTACTTTTGCTCTACTTGCTTTCAATTGTGCTTTCAGTTGATTCTGATTGATCTTGTTTGGGAAAAATAGATAAGTACTCAATTCTCTGTGGATTCGATCCTTTACCACTATCTGCAGTTGTAAGATTGTTGATAACCGTAGAGGTTATTTTTGACCGGCTTCGACAACCGCGAGTCAGAAATACATTTTGGATCTCTTGAAAGAAACTAGTATGTTAAGTTGCAAACCAGCGGAAACTCCTATTGAGAGCAATCATATGTTGTAAGCAGGAACTGGTGAACCAGTAGATATTTACAAATATCAGAGATTGGTAGTCAGATTAATTTATCTCTTACATACTCGACCAGATATAACATATGCAGTCAATCCAGTCAATCAATTTATGCATGATCCTCATGAACCCCTTATGCAAGCTGTCTTTCACATTTTGCGATACTTGAAATCTGCCCCTGGAAGGTCTCCTATTCTCTAAATATGGCCATCTCTGAATAAACGCATTCATAGATGCAGATTGGGCTGGATCCCTTGATTTTAAAAGGTCAACTAGTAGTTATTGCACAGTTATAGGAGGCAACTTTGTCACTTGGAGAAGCAAGAAGCAAAATGTTGTTGCTTAATCAAGTGCTAAAGAAAACTATAGAGCGATAGCACAAGGTGTTTGTGAACTCCTATGTTTGCAAAGATTGTTAGAGGAATTGAAATTACTGGAAATAGACAAACTGCTCTTGTACTGTGACAATAAAACTGCCATTAGTATAGCTCACAATCCGGTTCAATATGACCGAATGAAGCACATAGAGATTGATTGTCACTTCATTAAAGAGAAGTTAATAAATGGTATCTTGAGATTAGATCATGTGACTTCCGATGAATAGCTAGCTAATGTGTTTACCAAAGGGCTCAGCAACAAGACATATCACACCTTGGTTTGCAAGTTGGGCATGTGTGATATCTATGCACCAACTTGAGGGGGACTGTTGACCAACATAGAAAGTTCTTAATTAGGAGGATTCAAATATTTTGGGATCTTAATTATGCTTAATTATAGGGATTTTATTTTTCTACCTTTATTGTAGATATTACTAATTAGGTGTGTTATAAATATTCCTAAATTAGGTTGATTCTTTATGTATAAATACTTAAATCTTATAAAGATCAATTCAATTGGAATAGAATAAAAAATTCCTCCTAAAATTCTTTAAAGGAAAAGGGTCTCTTGCAACTACTAGCCCTTAAACCATTACCCAACCTTCTACCTGCCAATTTCAACCCCAACCTCTATTGCTAGTACCACCAATGTGCAGTTCATGACACATGTAAATACTTCAAATTAAGGCATAAGATTCAAGATATAATAGATGAGAAAAAGATATTCAACCCTTACAGGAGACCAAGAATGTAATACCTGGCTAGACCCCAGCACCGGAATTCCTACCTTCCGGCAGAATCTCCGTTGGAATCCGAAATTCTTGGATGTCAAAGCCTTCTAGAAGGGTAAAATAAAGGTTTACTAAAATGTTTTTACATGTTTTTATGGTTTTATTGAAGAAAGAAAATGAGTTTTGAAAGAAAAAGACCAAGGAAGAAAACCTAGGTTCGGCCGCCGAACATGGGGAGTTTGCGGAAGCACCTTTGGCTCCCGAAGGTGGTCTGGCCAGCCACCTATAAAAGGCCCCTTGTCCGAAAATGGGCGAGTTTTCTCTCTCTCTATTTTCGGGCATAGGTGAGATTTCACCCTTCCATGGTCGATTTGTTATTCTCCTTCAATCTTTTCAAGTTTTTGATGAGTTTTACGTTGTTTTGAAGATTTTTGAGCTAAGATTTAAGTTTTGAAGCTTGGAGACCCTTGGAGCTCGATTTCTCCCAATCTCCGAGTTTGGGATCGCATCTCCTCTCGATCTTCAAGAGGTAAGTGTCGATCCATGCTTTTTATGATGTTTTAAGTAAGTTTTATGAAGGGTTAAGGGGTTTTAATGCATGTTTAGGCTAGTTGTTAAATGTTAGGGTTTATATGCCCTTTATCTTAAATGCATGCTTAATGTGATGTTTGTTGGGGTATAGGCTAGTTTTATGCCCCTATATACTTGAATAAGTGTTTATGCATGTTTTAGAATAGCTGAATGCATGTTGTGAGGTTTTGGGTGGCTGAATGCATGAGGCGGAATCGGATTCTGCCATTCTGGAGAACCCAGGTTCGGCTGCCGAAGCCATGTTCGGCCGCCGAACCTGCCAAGGAAGGCGGTTTAGGCTGCCTAAACTCGCCCCCGAAAGTTTGGACTTTCGGCTCTGGAGGGGAGTTTCGGCTGCCGAACCTGCCCCCGAAAGTGGGTGACTTTCGGCTCTGGAAGGACTTTCGGCCGCTGAACCCTGCCCCCAAAAGTGCCTGACTTTTGGCTCTGGAGGGACTTTCGGCCGCCGAACCTGTCGCCGAAAGTGCCCTGTCCAGCCTTCCTTTGCATGTTTTCTGTAATACCCGGCTCGAGTCCGGCATCGGACTTCCTGTAGTCCGGTGGAATCTCGGGTGTCGGAACCCTCGAGAAGGGTAATACATATGTTTTTCAAGGTATTTTCACTGGTTTTCATGTTTTGAAGGGTTAAAAGACTTGAGTTTTGAAAGAAAAGCAACAAGGGAGAAATGCAAAGGTTCGGCCGCCGAAGGTCACTTTCGGCCGCCGAACATTGCATGGTTGCGGCTTCACGTTCGGCTGCCGAAGGTGGTCTGGCCAGCCACCTATAAAAGGGCCAAGGGTCGGTGGAAGGAGGTTATTTCTCCTCCACTTGCAGCCAGAGGTGAGTTTCAGCCTCTCCTACGTTGACTTTCATGTTTTCCATGATTTTCATCAAATCTTTCAAGAGTTTTAAGAGTTTTGGTGACTTATGAAGGTTTTGAGCAAAAGAAGCAAGTTTTGAAGCTTGGAGCTTTGGAAGAGCTTTTCTTCATATCTCCACGTTAGGATCCTTCATCCTCAAGTTGTGTAAGAGGTAAGTGAAGATCCTGAGCTTCTTTGTTGATTTTGAAAGGTTTTATGAAGTTTGTATGGGTAGTATGCATGTTTAGGGTTAGGTGAGGTTTTTGGTGAGTTGTGGTGTTCCAACATGTTTAAGTGTTATGTGTTATGTTTGTTTGGGGTTTTAGGGTAGTTTTAGACCCCTTGGTGCATATCTATATGTATATGCTAGTTGGGAGTAGTTGAGATGCATGTTTGTAGGTTTTTGGGCAAAGTTTGCATGAAACAGAGCAGGGTTCTGTCCTTCGGGCAAAACCAGGTTCGGCCGCCGAAGGAAGGTTCGGCCGCCGAACCCTTTGTGGAGGCAGTTTCGGCTGCCAAAGGTTGCCCCCGAAAGCTAGGCTTTCGGTTTAGAAAGGGATTTCGGCCGCCGAAAGAGGGAGTTCGGCCGCCGAAAGGGTGTGAGTTTTGTCTCTGGACGAGACCTTCGGCCGCCGAAGGTGCCGCCGAACATGCATGAGTTTCGTCTCTGGAGTGGGGTTTCGGCCGCCGAACCTGCCGCCGAAAGTGCCCTGTCCAGCTTTCTTTTGCATGTTTTAGGTGATGGTTTGAGGTTTGTTTAGAGGGGTTTTGGGGAGTTTCGTAGCGATGTTCTTGAGTGCGTTTAGTCCCTCATTTGAGTCCACCTGTGTAGGTACGGACCAGAGGAATCAGGGAGGTCAGCAGTGAGTCCAGTGTCAGAACCTGCAGAGTCAGTTCAGAGATAACCAGGTGAGTGGAACTTAACTTAATGTTTTAATCTGACAACGGAATATTTTATCATGCTTCATGCATCATGAATATGCTCTAGGGTGAGTGCATTAGTGTACACAAAGATGATGCATTGCATTTATCCTTGTACTTGGCATGGCTCCTTGTACATTGCTTATGTGAGACGGCACGGACTTCGTGAGGATTCATTAGCCCTCAGAGGAAAGACCTGGAACAGCCCTACTGGGACCAGGCACATATACAAAGACCTGGAACAGCCCTACGGGGACCAGGCACATGGTACTTAGGTACCCCAGATGAGATAGAGGGAGTTTTGATCCGTCCGGCCGAGGTTATGTGATTCTGTGTTGCATTCCATGAGAGCATGTTTTATCACCTATATTTGCCTATTCTACTCACTGGGCTATCGTAGTTCATCCCTCTCCCCTAACTCCAGTTGTGCAGGTTCAGAGATCAGAGAGACCTCAGCAGGGTACAGGAAGAGTACAGAGTATTGTCATAGCTAGTGTGGACATGTAAATGTATAGAGATGGTGTATATGTACAGTGTATAGAATGGTGCTTGACTATAAGAGTTGTAATCCCTTTGTGGAGTCACATGATCAGTTATGTATGTTTCTTTATTGTTGTATGTTTATGAGCAAAACCAGGCTTAACATTATGAGATTGATCCGCCTAGAGCCATGAGGAGCTCTAGTAGGGATTGGTAGAGCACAGAGAGAGTGCATGCACAGGTTAAGCCTTGGAAGAAAGAAAAGTTTTATGTGTTTACAGATAATGTATGATCATGTATGGGATTTCACAGGTATACAGACAGGATAGCAGGCTTACTACGGGTCCCGGCGACCTTAAGTCGATCTGGATCCTAGTGCCGGTGGCAGTTCGGTTTCCGGGCTGTTACAGATTGGTATCAGAGCCCTAGGTTCACATGGTCGGACCTATAGAGAGAGAGTTGGGCTCATAGAGAGGTGTAGCAGGTCAAGCACTATAGGAAAAACATGTCCACGAGGATAGGATGTTATGCTGATGTGCAATGCCCTGAGTTATGCATGTGCATGTTTTTGATGTGTTGCTTATGTATTATGTGATTTGTTGTTTTCCAGAACGTGAAGATGCGAGGAACTCGTCGATCCGCGAGATTGACTGGAGTCCCACCTGTCAGTGAGGGTACAGCTGCTCGTCCACCTGCCTTGCCAAGGGCAAGATCTCACAGGTCAAGCAGGGAAGGAACGTCACGAGACCCGAGAAGGTCTTCTGACGAGAGCAGGAGAGGAGTAAGCAGAGGGGGAAGGTCAGTAGAAGAAAGAGGTGTGAGGGAAGAGGATCAGAGTAGAGATGTAAGTATGGGTGTAGGAAGGTCAGAAGAAGGTATGGGGGAGTCCCAGGGAGGCGTTCAGGCCTCTGGGTTTGGCTATCCACCCTTTCCACAGGGCCCAGAGTATCCGATGGGAGGCACGTCGGATTACTCCAGCTTTGCCCCATATCCACCCTACATGCCCTATATGCCCTATCCTTCCTTTTATCCACCATATCACATGTATCCACCCCCACCTGTTCATCCAAGTCCAGTACAGCCTGAAGTGAGGGAACCAGTTCCTCCACCACCACCTCCTGAACCAGTAGCCCCTGTTGTGGAAGCACAGCAACCCAGTTCTTCAGGGGGAAGTAAGGTGAAGATGACCGAGTACTTAAAGTTGGATGCTCCGAAATTTAATACAGGAGATGATCCCTTTGAGTATCTCAGTGCAGTTAGAATGATAACAAGTGAGTTGGGAGCAGATGACAGTAGAGCCATTGAGATGGCAGGGTTCACGTTAAAGTGTAAGAAAGCTAGAGAATGGTTCAAGAATTATGTGGACCCGAGACTTGAGAGTATGACATGGGAAGAGTTCGCCAACGAATTTGCTGGATGGGCTTTTCCTGACAGTTCCAGGGAACTAAAAGTTGTGGAGTTTGAGCAGTTGCGACAGACGGAGGAGATGAGCGTTGATGACTATACAGATAAGTTCCTGGAATTGTTGCCATATGTCGGTCAGGCATATGATACAGATCAGAAGAAGGCAAAGAGATATGCCACAAGGCTTCATCCCAGGTATTTCTCTTTAATTCTTCATGCGGAGAAGGAAAGTTTCCACTCTATTGTGGATGCTGCTAGAAAGATGGAGGCCAGTGCCATAAGTCAAGGTGTAGTTAAGGCACAGTCTTCTGGTGTTAAACCAGGTTCCTCATCACAGGGTACAGTAAGTGCAAGTAAGAAGAGATGGGAGAAATTCAGAGGAAAGAGAGGCAAGTTCTGGAACAGGCTTAAGTCAGGTCTGGGAATGAGTAGTGGCTCTAGTTCTGGCGCAGATTTTCCAGTGTGCAAGAGGTGTGGCAAACAGCATAGAGGAGCTTGTCAGTTGGGATCCACAGCCTGCTATAGATGTGGGCAGGAGGGACATTATGCACGGGAATGTCCTCAGGCGACTTTGGTTGCACCATCCCAGCAGATGAGTGCGGGCAGTGTAGTCTAGCCCGTAGCTTCAGCCGTACCACCAAGCAGTGGCAGAGGAAGAGGAAGAGGGGTAGCCTCTTCATCAGGGATGGGTTCCCGAGGTGCAGGTCCGTCAGCCCCAGCACGGATTTTCACCCTGACTCAGCAGGAGGCAGACACGTCGAACACGGTGGTGTCAGGTAATCTCATCATTGGGTGTTCAGAGGTGTATGCTTTAATGGACCCCGGTGCTTCTCACTCTTTCATTTCTTCTAGAGCTGCAGAGAGGTTGGGTCTGATAGTGTCTAAGTTAGAGTGTCCTCTATGGGTCAGTGGACCCAAATGTGATCCATCTTTGGCAGAGTCAGTCTGTCGGTTCAGTCCAGTGTGCATAGAGAGTAGATACCTTCCAGCTGACCTGGTGGTTCTAGAGTTGACAGATTTTGATGTCATTCTAGGGATGGACTGGTTATCTACGTATGATGCTACCCTGAACTGTAGAGACAAGGTAGTCAGGGTCAGAGACCAGGATGGGTCAGAGTGTGTCTTCAGAGGAGACAGGAGAGGGACACCTAGGGGTTTGATATCAGCCCTCCAGGCTCGTAGAATGTTAAGGAAGGGGTGTCAGGGGTTCCTAGCTTATGTGAGAGAGCTAGACGGTCAGGTTAGGGAACCATCCTCCGTACCAGTTGTTAGAGACTTCCCAGATTTGTTTCCTGAAGAGCTTCCAGGACTACCACCGGATAGGGAAATAGAGTTCGAGATTGAGTTGATGCCCAATGCCAGACCGATCTCTATTCCTCCCTACAGGATGGCACCAGCAGAGTTGCGAGAGTTGAAAGAGCAATTACAGGATTTGGTAGCTAAGGGTTTCATCCGCCCGAGTACCTCACCCTGGGGTGCTCCAGTATTATTTGTCAGAAAGAAGGATGGACCTCTGAGACTTTGTGTCGACTACAGACAGTTGAACAAAGTCACTATAAAAAACAAGTATCCTTTACCCAGGATCGATGATCTATTCGACCAGCTGGCAGGAGCAGGTTGTTTTTCTAAAATAGATCTGAGATCCGGATACCACCAGTTGAAGATCAGGGAAGGAGATGTATCCAAGACTGCTTTCAGAACCAGATATGGGCATTATGAGTTCCTTGTGATGCCGTTCGGGTTGACTAATGCCCCTGCAGCATTCATGGATCTCATGAACAGGGTTTTTAGGGAGTACTTGGATCGTTTTGTGATCGTCTTTATTGATGATATTTTGGTGTACTCCAGGAATGCAGAGGAGCATGCCCATCATCTGCAGATAGTGCTGCAAACCTTGAGAGAGCATGGCTTGTATGCCAAGTTCTCCAAGTGCGAGTTCTGGCTAAGGAGCATTTCCTTTTTGGGACATGTTATATCAGAGGATGGTATAGCAGTAGATCCCAAAAAGGTAGAGGCAGTAGCCAACTGGCCTACACCCACTACAGTGACCGAGATCAAGAGTTTTCTGGGTTTGGCAGGCTACTATCGGCGGTTTGTTCAGGGCTTCTCGAAGATAGCTGCTCCTATGACCAGACTGACTAGAAAGAATCAGAAGTTTATGTGGTCAGAGGAATGTGAGGAAAGTTTTGCAGAGTTGAAGAGACGGTTAACTTCAGCACCGGTGTTAGCTCTGCCGATCAGTGATGAAGATTTCACAGTGTTCTGTGATGCATCCCGAGTGGGGTTAGGTTGTGTGTTGATGCAGAATGACAAAGTGATAGCTTATGCTTCTAGACAGCTGAAGAAGCACGAGCTGAATTACCCGACACACGATCTGGAGATGGCAGCTGTTATCTTTGCACTTAAGATGTGGAGGCATTACCTCTGTGGGGTAAAATGTGAGATCTATACGGATCATAAGAGCCTGCAGCACATCTTAAGTCAAAGAGAGTTAAACTTGAGGCAGAGACGGTGGGTAGAATTGCTCAGTGATTACGATTGTAAGATCCAGTATCATCCGGGCAAGGCGAATGTTGTAGCTGATGCCTTAAGCCGAAAGTCACTTGGCAGTTTATCCCACATTGTAGTAGAGAGAAGACCGGTGGTGAAGGATTTTTACAAGCTCGTGGAAGACGGGTTACAGTTGCAGTTATCTGGTACAGGTGCTTTGATCGCACAGATGAGAGTGACACCAGTGTTTCTAGAGCAAGTGGCTCTGAAACAGCACGAAGACCCCGAGTTAGTGAAGATTGCCAGGACTGTTCAGTCGGGCAACAGTGCAGAGTTCAGATTTGATAGTGAGGGGATTCTTCGGCACGGTAAGAGGTTATGTGTACCAGATGATAGCAGTTTGAAGGCAGACATTATGAGGGAAGCTCATAATGCGAGGTATAGCATTCACCCGGGAGCTACCAAGATGTATCAAGATCTGAGAAGGGTGTATTGGTGGCCAGCAATGAAGAGAGAAGTGGCACAGTTCGTTTCAGCCTGCGAGACATGTCAAAGGGTGAAGCTAGAGCACCAGAAGCCGGCTGGAATGCTTAACCCACTGCCGATTCCAGAATGGAAATGGGAAAACATAGCTATGGATTTTGTAGTGGGCTTACCGGCGACGTCTAACAGACTAGACTCCATATGGGTGATTGTGGATAGACTCACGAAATCTGCTCACTTCATTCCCGTCAGGAGTAACTACTTTGTGGACAAGTTGGGGCAAGTGTATGTAGACGAGATAGTCAGGTTGCATGGAGTTCCAGTGTCGATCGTATCAGATCGAGGACCTCAGTTCACCTCCAGGTTTTGGCGGAGTCTGCAAAATGAAATGGGCACAAGGTTGGATTTCAGCACTGCTTTCCATCCACAGACAGACGGTCAGTCTGAGAGAACCATCCAGACCATTGAAGATATGCTGAGAATGTGTGTGTTAGACTTTGGCGGTTCTTGGAGGCAGCATCTACCTCTGGTGGAGTTTGCCTACAACAACAGCCATCATGCTAGCATAGGGATGGCTCCTTATGAAGCTTTGTATGGGAGGAAGTGCCGAACACCTGTTTGCTGGGAAGAGGTAGGAGAGAAAACTCTTGCAGGGCCAGCGTTAGTTGAGATAACCAGCAAGTTAGTGCCTATCATTAGAGAGCGGATCAGAACAGCTGTAAGCAGACAGAAAAGTTATGCAGACATCCGTAGGAAGCAAATAGAGTTCCAGGAGGGGGATATGGTATTGCTTAAGGTGTCTCCGATGAAGGGAGTGGTTCGGTTTGGAAAGAAGGGTAAACTGGCCCCACGGTACATTGGTCCCTTTGAGATCTTGCAGAAGATCGGGCCTGTATCGTATAAGCTAGATTTACCGGCTTCTATGGAACGAATTCACCCGGTATTCCATGTTTCTATGTTGAGACAATTTGTGTCAGATCCAGAGAAGGTTCTTAGTGAACCTGAGGTGGAAATCTTAAGTGATCTCACCTATGTAGAGCAGCCAGTGCGGATCCTTGACACCCAGATCAGAAAGCTGAGAAACAAGGAGATACCAATGGTGAAAGTTTTGTGGAACCACCACAACCTAGAAGAGTGCACGTGGTAGACTCGGGAGTCCATGCTCCAGCAATACCCATATCTGTTTTAAGGTTAGTTTTCCCCTTTTCTCTGTGTTTATGTTGTGTTAGGAACATTCGGGGACGAATGTTCTTAAGGGGGGGAGAATGTAATACCCGGCTCGAGTCCGGCATCGGACTTCCTGTAGTCCGGTGGAATCTCGGGTGTCGGAACCCTCGAGAAGGGTAATACATATGTTTTTCAAGGTATTTTCACTGGTTTTCATGTTTTGAAGGGTTAAAAGACTTGAGTTTTGAAAGAAAAGCAACAAGGGAGAAATGCAAAGGTTCGGCCGCCGAAGGTCACTTTCGGCCGCCGAACATTGCATGGTTGCGGCTTCACGTTCGGCTGCCGAAGGTGGTCTGGCCAGCCACCTATAAAAGGGCCAAGGGTCGGTGGAAGGAGGTTATTTCTCCTCCACTTGCAGCCAGAGGTGAGTTTCAGCCTCTCCTACGTTGACTTTCATGTTTTCCATGATTTTCATCAAATCTTTCAAGAGTTTTAAGAGTTTTGGTGACTTATGAAGGTTTTGAGCAAAAGAAGCAAGTTTTGAAGCTTGGAGCTTTGGAAGAGCTTTTCTTCATATCTCCACGTTAGGATCCTTCATCCTCAAGTTGTGTAAGAGGTAAGTGAAGATCCTGAGCTTCTTTGTTGATTTTGAAAGGTTTTATGAAGTTTGTATGGGTAGTATGCATGTTTAGGGTTAGGTGAGGTTTTTGGTGAGTTGTGGTGTTCCAACATGTTTAAGTGTTATGTGTTATGTTTGTTTGGGGTTTTAGGGTAGTTTTAGACCCCTTGGTGCATATCTATATGTATATGCTAGTTGGGAGTAGTTGAGATGCATGTTTGTAGGTTTTTGGGCAAAGTTTGCATGAAACAGAGCAGGGTTCTGTCCTTCGGGCAAAACCAGGTTCGGCCGCCGAAGGAAGGTTCGGCCGCCGAACCCTTTGTGGAGGCAGTTTCGGCTGCCAAAGGTTGCCCCCGAAAGCTAGGGTTTCGGTTTAGAAAGGGATTTCGGCCGCCGAAAGAGGGAGTTCGGCCGCCGAAAGGGTGTGAGTTTCGTCTCTGGACGAGACCTTCGGCCGCCGAAGGTGCCGCCGAACATGCATGAGTTTCGTCTCTGGAGTGGGGTTTCGGCCGCCGAACCTGCCGCCGAAAGTGCCCTGTCCAGCTTTCTTTTGCATGTTTTAGGTGATGGTTTGAGGTTTGTTTAGAGGGGTTTTGGGGAGTTTCGTAGCGATGTTCTTGAGTGTGTTTAGTCCCTCATTTGAGTCCACCTGTGTAGGTACGGACCAGAGGAATCAGGGAGGTCAGCAGTGAGTCCAGTGTCAGAACCTGCAGAGTCAGTTCAGAGATAACCAGGTGAGTGGAACTTAACTTAATGTTTTAATCTGACAACGGAATATTTTATCATGCTTCATGCATCATGAATATGCTCTAGGGTGAGTGCATTAGTGTACACAAAGATGATGCATTGCATTTATCCTTGTACTTGGCATGGCTCCTTGTACATTGCTTATGTGAGACGGCACGGACTTCGTGAGGATTCATTAGCCCTCAGAGGAAAGACCTGGAACAGCCCTACTGGGACCAGGCACATATACAAAGACCTGGAACAGCCCTACGGGGACCAGGCACATGGTACTTAGGTACCCCAGATGAGATAGAGGGAGTTTTGATCCGTCCGGCCGAGGTTATGTGATTCTGTGTTGCATTCCATGAGAGCATGTTTTATCACCTATATTTGCCTATTCTACTCACTGGGCTATCGTAGCTCATCCCTCTCCCCTAACTCCAGTTGTGCAGGTTCTGAGATCAGAGAGACCTCAGCAGGGTACAGGAAGAGTACAGAGTATTGTCATAGCTAGTGTGGACATGTAAATGTATAGAGATGGTGTATATGTACAGTGTATAGAATGGTGCTTGACTATAAGAGTTGTAATCCCTTTGTGGAGTCACATGATCAGTTATGTATGTTTCTTTATTGTTGTATGTTTATGAGCAAAACCAGGCTTAACATTATGAGATTGATCCGCCTAGAGCCATGAGGAGCTCTAGTAGGGATTGGTAGAGCACAGAGAGAGTGCATGCACAGGTTAAGCCTTGGAAGAAAGAAAAGTTTTATGTGTTTACAGATAATGTATGATCATGTATGGGATTTCACAGGTATACAGACAGGATAGCAGGCTTACTACGGGTCCCGGCGACCTTAAGTCGATCTGGATCCTAGTGCCGGTGGCAGTTCGGTTTCCGGGCTGTTACATTTTCTATGCATGTTTTGGTGATATTTTAGGAGGTTTTTGGGGAGTTGTTTAGAGTTATGTTAGAGTTTGTTTGGTCCCTCATTTGAGTCCACCTGTGTAGGATCGGACCCGAGGAACCGAGGAGGCCAGCAGTGCTAGCTGTTTCAGAGTCAGCCAGAGGTGAGTAGAACTGAACTATGTTTTAAAGTAAATGAAATTTTTGGCATGTTCATGCATCATGAATGCCATGATATGTACTAGGTTGTTTGCATTAGAAATCCACGAATATGGTGCATTGCATAATATGATGTTGATGTGGATGGATATTGGATGACCCACTAGCCCTCGATATGACATGTTAGGATACGGTATGGAAGTCCAGTGAGGCCCATTCTACGCCCCTGGCACATTGGATATGTTATGTTATGTGATGTTAAGAGAAAGACCAGTGAGGCCCATTCTACGCCCCTGGCACAGTTGGACTATGTAGAGGGTTATTAGTGACAAATCCATCTGTGATGTGAATTGTTTGTGATGTGATGCATTTCATGATGGCATATGTTTATAAACTGTTTTTATTGTTCTGCTCACTGGGCTCTTGTAGCTCACCTCTTTTCCCTGACCCCCAGGTTTGCAGGTTCAGGATAGACCGAGAAGTCGTCAAGGGTAAAAGTTATGGTTATGTAATAGATTAGTAGTGGACATGGTATGTAAAATAATGTAATGTAATGTAAGGTATTGTACAGTGATGTAATGAGGATTAGAATTGTGATTGGCTCTAATGTATGGTTAATCCCTTTTTGTACATGATCTAAATGAAATGTTTTAATGCTGAGTTATGTTGAACCAGGCTTGACATATGATATGTTGACCTAACTAAAGCATTTGATGAGAGCTCTAGTATGGGGTTTGTATGGTTTCAGTTATAGTGCATGCACAGGTCAAAGCTTGGTGTATGAAAAAGTTTAAGTTTTTATGAAAATGTTGATTATGTATGGGATTTATCAGTTGTACAGGATGTATGTAGGCTTGCTACGGGTCCCGGCGACCTTAAGTCGATCTGGATCCTAGGGCCGGTAGCGGTCCGGTTTTCGGGTTGTTACAAAGAACTAGAGCCAATCCTATGCCTAACCACCATATCCCGCCACCAGCTAGCCTGGATTGATGATGTTTGTAATACCCGGCTAAATTCCGGCATCGGAATCCCTACCTTCCGGCAGAATCTCCGTTGGAATCTGGAATTCTGAAGATGCCAGAGTCTTCTAGAGGGGTAAAATATGTTTTCTAAAGGTTTTCTGGAATGTTTTTACATGTTTTTATGATTTTGATTGGAAAAGAATTGAGTTTTGAAAAGAATAGGCCAAGGAGGAAGGACCCAGGTTCGGCCACCGAACCTCAAGTTCCGCCGCCAAACATAGGGCTGTTTCGGGAGTGCTTTAGGCTTCCGAAAGCATTGAGGGCAGAAACCAGGTTCGGCCGCTGAATCTCAAGTTCGGCCGCCGAACATGCATAAGTTTAGGAGGCACGTTAGGCTACCGAAGGTGGTCGATCAGGCCCCCTATAAAAGGCCCTCAGCCCGAAGAGTTTTCTCCCCATTCTTGAGCTCAGGTGTGTTCATGTCCTCCTTTGGTTCATTTTAAGTTATTTCTTCAAATCCTTCAAGTTTTAACAAGTTATAGTTTGGGTTTTGAAGTTTTGAGTTCAAAGTTCACGTTTTGGAGCTTGGAGACTTTTGGGAGCTTGGATTCTCCATATCTCTAGCTTGGGATCGCACCACCCTCGATCTTTAAGAGGTAAGTGTGGATCTATGCTTTCCTTTATGTTTCATAAAGTTTTAAGTAAGTTTTATGGAGTTTTAATGCTTGAGTATGGGTAGATATGCATGTTAGGGTTTATGTGGGTTTTATGCCCAATGTTTGCTTATATGATGTTATGTTGAGGAGTTTATGCTGGTTTATGTCCCTTTATGCTTGTTGGAGTGTGTATGCATGTTTGGGAGAGAGTATGTGAGGTTTTGGTTTGTTTTGGAGGGTTGGGAGGCTTGTATGCTCAAGGGCTAAGTTCTAGATGAACTCAGGTTCGGCCGCCGAAGGTAGTTTCGGCCGCCGAACCTGCCTACGGATGCATGGTGTAACAGCCCGGAAATCCGGACCGCTACCGGCGCTAGGATCCAGATTGGCATAAGGCCGCCGGGAACCATAGCAAGCCTGACATAACCTGTAATCCTGTTTAATCCCATACATGATCAACAATACTTATAAACCTGTAAACATTCTCATATAACAACCAAGCTCAACCTGTACATAAACATAAACATAACATAAACCTCCACTGGAGCCCTCATCAAAATGCTCCAATGGGGTATCTCATCATACATAAGCTTGGCTGAAACATAACCTCATATCTCATATCATAAAGACCATGTACATACAAGTGGGATTAACAATCTGTGTTGGTCAAGCACAACTCTATCCTCAATATTCAAATGACATAACATAACTTAAAACACTTTTACATTACATCATAATACAATTGTCATGTCCACAATCTAACTATTACATAAACATATCTTCCATGCTCTGGCTAACCTCCTGATCTACCCTGCACCTGCACATCTGGGGTTAGGGGAGAGGGGTGAGCTATAAAGCCCAGTGAGCAGAATAGAGAAAACATATATTAAATATTTCATGCTTCCATGAAATGCAACACATCACAAACATATCACATAAGGATGGTATTGTCACCTATAGTCCTCAACATAGTCCAATCATGCCAGGGGCGTAGAATGGGCCTCACTGGTCTTTCTCTTACATACATAACATAGCATGACATTCCAATATGCCAGGGGCGTAGAATGGGCCTCACTGGTCTTTCTCTTAACATAGTCCAGGGGCGTAGAATGGGCCTCACTGGCAATCCATACTGTATCATCATCATATCATACCATAGGAGGACTAGAGGATCATCCAATAGCCAATCCGCATCCACATCATATTATGCAATGCAACATATTCGTGAATACTAATGCAAACAACCTAAAATATCACATGGCATATATGATGCATGAACATGCTCCAAGAAGTTATATTTCATTTATTTAAAAACTTAAGGTTCATTCCACTCACCTCTGGCTGAAGCTCTACAGACTCTGAAGCAGCTATCTCACTGCTGAGGTCCTCGGTTCCTCGGGTCCGAACCTACACAGGTGGACTCCAATGAGGGACCAATCATACATAAACATAACTCTAATAAACTCCCCAAAAACCCCCCTAAAACATCAGGAAAACATTACATAGAAATATGCATGAAATGGCTGAACAGGGCACTTTCGGCGGCACCTTCGGCGGCCGAAAGTCCTGGACAGATCCGAAAGTCGGGCACTTTCGGCGGCACCTTCGGCGGCCGAAAGTCCCAGACAGAGACGAAAGTCTCTTTTCGGGGGCAACTTCGGCAGCCGAATGCTGCCTCCCTTCGGCTGCCGAACCTGGTTTCTGTCAAAGGGCAGAAACTTGGTTCAAACGAACCTCTTGCCTCCCAAAACCTCTAATCATGCATAATCTTGCTCTACAACATGCATACTTCACATACATCACACCTAGGGGTCTCAAACTATCATATACCCCATCTACAACACTTCCAACAACACATAAACAAGCTACATTGTTCATCAAAGCATCAAAACCCATAAACTCAACAATAAGCCTAAACATGCATTTCTACCCATAAATCAACTTAATGCTTGTTTAAAACATACAATGAGCTTAAGATCGGCTCTTACCTCTTGAAGATCGAGAGAGAGACGACCTAAACTCGGAGATCCAAGCAAATGGGCTCCTGAGTCTCCCAAGCTCCAAAACTTGTTTTAAAAGCTCAAAACCTTCAATGCAAGCTCAAAACTTAAGACAAATGGTGGGGATTTGGAGGAAGAACAAAAGATTTGGGAGAGGGAGGTTGGAAGCTAGCTGTGGCCGAAAATGGGAGAAAACTCACCCATTTCGGCTAAGTCCCCTTTTTATAGGTGGCTGGCTAGGCCACGTTCGGGGGCCGAATGTGCCTCCGAATCCATGCAATGTTCGGCGGCCGAACTTGACTTTCGGCTGCCGAACCTGGACTTCCCTCACTCATGCTTTCGGGGGCCTAAAGCACTCCCGAAGCACATGCAAGTTCGGCGGCCGAACCTGAGTTTTCCTCCAAAGACTTTTCATGCAAGAACTCTATTAAAATCATATTTAAAATCATTAAAACCTGAAAACATTTCGTGAAAACATGCTTTTACCCTTCTAGAGGTTTCCGACATTCGAGATTCCACCGGACGGTTGGAATTCCGATACCGGAGTCTAGCCGGGTATTACATTCTCCCCCCTTAAGAACATTCGTCCCCGAATGTTCCTCAACTAGTACATGCATAGTAAAATAACATAACATACATATAAAACACATAGGGACTAACCTTAAAAGAGGTGGGGATATTGCTGGAGCATGGACTCCCGTGTCTCCCAAGTGCATTCTTCCATATTGTGGTGGTTCCAAAGGACTTTAACCATCGGGATTTCCTTGTTCCTCAACTTTCTGATCTGAGTGTCTAGGATCCGCACTGGCTGCTCAACATAGGTGAGATCCTCTTGGATCTCCACATCAGGCTCACTGAGAACCTTACCCGGATCTGACACGAACTTTCTTAACATGGAAACATGGAAAACCGGATGGATTCTTTCCATAGAGGCAGGCAAGTCTAGCTTGTACGATACACTCCCAATCTTTTGCAAGACTTCAAAGGGTCCGATGTACCGTGGAGCTAGCTTACCCTTTTTACCAAACCGAACCACCCCTTTCATTGGAGACACCTTGAGCAATACTAGATCCCCCTCCTGAAAGTCTACCTGTCTCCTGTGGAGGTCTGCATAACTCTTCTGCCTGCTTGTAGCAGTTTTGATTCTCTCTCTGATGATGGGTACCACCCTGCTGGTGATCTCTACTAACTCAGGCCCTGCTAAGGACCTCTCTCCAACTTTTTCTCAACAGACAGGTGACCTGCACTTCCTCCCATACAAAGCTTCGTATGGAGCCATCCCTATGCTAGCATGATAGCTGTTATTGTAGGCAAACTCCACCAAGGGTAGATGCTGTCTCCAAGAACCGCCAAAATCTAGCACACACATTCTGAGCATATCTTCTATTGTCTGGATGGTCCTTTCTGACTGTCCATCGGTCTGGGGATGGAAGGCAGTACTGAAATCCAACCTGGTACCCATAGCACTCTGCAGACTCCGCCAAAACCTGGAGGTGAACTGGGGCCCTCTATCTGACACTATATATACCGGGACCCCATGCAGTCTGACAATCTCATCAACATACACCTGCGCTAACTTATCCACAGAGTAGTTGCTCCTAACTGGAATGAAGTGAGCAGATTTAGTAAGTCTGTCCACAATCACCCATATGGAGTCTAATCTGTTGGATGCCGCCGATAGCCCCACTACGAAATCCATAGCTATATTTTCCCATTTCCATTCTGGAATAGGTAGCGGGTTAAGCATTCTAGCCGGCTTCTGATGTTCCAGCTTCACCCTCTGACATACCTCGCAGTCTGACACAAACTGTGCCACTTCCCTCTTCATAGCTGGCCACCAATATACTCTTTTCAGATCCTGATACATTTTGGTGGCTCCAGGGTGAACGCTGTATCTTGCATTATGAGCTTCTCTCATAATGTCTCCCTTAAGCCCTATGTCATCTGGTACACATAATCTGTTCCCATAGCGGAGGATCCCCTTACTGTCAAATCTGAACTCACTATCTTTGCCTGACTGAACAGTCCTGGCAATCTTCACTAACTCTGGGTCCTCATGCTGTTTCTGAGCCACCTGCTCCAGAAACACGGGTGTCACTCTCATCTGTGCAATCAAAGCACCTGTACCAGACAACTCTAACTGTAGACCTTCATTCATGAGCTTGTAAAACTCCTTCACCACCGGTCTCCTCTCTGCCGTGATGTGGGATAAACTGCCTAGTGACTTCCGGCTTAGGGCGTCTGCCACAACATTCGCCTTACCCGGATGGTACTGAATCTTGCAATCATAGTCACTCAACAGTTCTACCCACCTCCTCTGTCTCAAATTCAGTTCTCTCTGGCTCAAGATGTGCTGCAGGCTCTTATGATCTGTAAAGATTTCACATTTCACCCCATAGAGGTAGTGCCTCCACATCTTGAGTGCAAAGATGACTGCTGCCATCTCAAGATCGTGTGTGGGGTAATTCAACTCATGCCTCTTCAGTTGTCTAGAGGCGTAAGTGATCACCCTGTCATTCTGCATCAACACACAACCCAAGCCTACTCTGGATGCATCACAGAACACTGTGAAGTCATCATTACTAGATGGCAGAGCTAACACTGGTGCTGAAGTCAACTTCTTCTTGAGCTCCTCGAAACTCTCTTCGCACTGAACGGTCCATACGAACCTCTGGTTCTTTCTGGTCAATCTGGTTAGAGGAGCTGCAATCTTTGAGAAGTCCTGAACGAACCTCCTGTAATAACCAGCCAAACCCAAGAAACTTCTGATCTCTGTCACTGAGGTGGGTCTAGGCCAGTTAGTCACAGCCTCTATCTTCTTGGGGTCTACCTCTATTCCATTCTCTGACACTACATGCCCCAAGAACGAGATGCTCCTCAACCAGAACTCACACTTGGAGAACTTGGCATACAAGCCACGTTCCCTCAAGATCTGCAAAACTGTCCTCAGATGATGGGCATGCTCCTCTGCATTCCTGGAATACACTAAGATATCATCTATGAAGACAATAACAAAGTGATCCAGGTACTGTCTAAACACTCTGTTCATGAGGTCCATGAATGCTGCAGGGGCGTTGGTCAGCCCGAACGGCATCACAAGGAACTCATAGTGCCCATATCTGGTCCTGAAAGCTGTCTTTGGCACATCCTCTTCTCTGATCCTCAACTGATGATACCCAGATCTCAGATCTATTTTGGAGAAACAACTCGCTCCTGCTAGCTGGTCGAATAGATCGTCGATCCTTGGCAATGGGTACTTATTCTTGGTAGTGACTTTGTTCAACTGCCTGTAGTCGATACAAAGTCTAAGGGATCCATCCTTCTTTCTTACAAACAGCACTGGAGCACCCCAAGGTGAGGTACTCGGTCGGATGAAGCCCTTGTCTACCAATTCTTGCAACTGTTCTTTCAATTCCTTTAACTCGGCTGGAGCCATCCTGTAGGGAGGGATAGAGATCGGTCTAGTTCCAGGCATCAATTCAATCTCGAACTCTATCTCCCTAACAGGTGGTAAACCTGGCAACTCGTCTGGGAACACATCTAAAAACTCATTGACCACTGGCACTGCGGCGGGCTCTCTAATCTGACTGTTTAGCTCTCTCACATGAGCCAAATACCCCTGACATCCCCTCCTAAGCAACCTATGAGCCTGAAGAGATGAGATCAAACCTCTAGGTGTACCCCTCCTGTCTCCTCTGAAGACGACCTCTGACCCATCCTGACCTCTGAACCTGACTACCTTGTCCCTGCAGTCCAAGGTAGCGCCATGGGTAGATAACCAGTCCATCCCTAGAATGACGTCAAAATCTGTCAACTCTAGAACCACAAGGTCGGCGGACATGCATCTCCCCTCAACAAAAACTGGACTACACTGACAGACTGACTCTGCCACTGATGGATCACACTTGGGTCCACTGACCCAGAGAGGACACTCTAACCCAGAGACCATTAATCCCAACCTCTCTACGGCCCTCGGAGCAATAAAAGAATGAGATGCACCAGGGTCCATTAATGCATACACATCAGAACACCCAAGGACTAAATTACCTGCCACCACGGTGTTAGATGCATCTGCCTCCTGCTGTGTCATGGTGAAGATCCTTGCTGGAGCTGACGGACCCTCACCTCTGAACCCTGCTGAAGAAGAGGCTGACCCTCTCCCTCTGCCTCTACCACTGGCCTGTGTCATGGCTGGAGCTACTGGCTGTGCCACACTACCAGAAGCTGTCTGCTGAGACTGTGTCACAAAAGCTGCTCTAGGACACTCTCGTGCCATGTGTCCCTCCTGCCCACATCTGAAGCAGGCTGATGTCCCAACCAGACATACTCCTCTGTGCGGTCTCCCACATTTCTTACATACTGCATTATCTGCACCTGAGCTCGAGCCACTTCCTAATCCCAGACCTGACTTGATCTTGTTCCAGAACTTGTTCTTCTTAAACTTCTTGGTGGTACTGCCCCACCTCTTACTACCTGAGCTTAAGGAAGAAGGATCCACTTTCCCTTACCTGAGGTTCTGGAACCAGAAGGCTGTGCTGCTGACTGTTTGACTTTTCCTTCGATGATAGCACTAGCCTCCATCCTCCTAGCCATGTCTACTATGGCATGAAAACTCTCTCTATCTGCTGACTGTATCAAGGAGGAATACCTGGAATGGAGCTTCATGATATACCTCCTTGACTTCTTCTGGTCTATATTAAGGTCCTGCCCAGCAAATGGCAGCAACTCCATAAACCTGTCAGTATATTCATCTACACTCATGTCATCAGTTTGCCTCAACTGCTCGAATTCTATCATCTTCAATTCCCTTGAACTATCAGGGAAAGCCCACCCTGCAAATTCATTAGCAAACTCCTCCCATGATAGACTATCCACCCTCGGTTTCACATAGCTCTTGAACCACTCACGGGCCTTCTTGCATTTTAGTGTGAACCCAGCCATCTGAATGGCTCTACTGTCATCTGCCCCTATCTCATCTGTTATCGCCTTGACCCTCTCAAGGTACACAAACGGGTCATCACCGGTTTCAAACTGGGGAGCACCCAACTTCATATAATCAGTCATTTTGACCTTGCTCCCTCCAGATGAGCTAGGTTGAGGTATTTGGGTTTCTGGGACAGTAGGTGCTGCTGGTGGTGGAGGAGGTGCAACATTTTCTGTGGTAGGGTTTGCTGGATTTCGATGGTAGGGTGGTGGTGGATACATAGGATACTGTGGGTATGGTGGGTAATATGGTGGGTATGGCATCTGTGTGGGGTAAGGGTTAAAACTAGGGTAATCCGATGTACCTCCCATCGAATACCCGGGATTCTGTGAGAAAGGTGGGTAATGAGGTGGCTGAACAAAACCCGAGGCCTGAGTGCCTCATTGGGACTCTCCCATGCCTTCCTCTGACATACTCATCCCCAAACTGCCATCCCTCCTCTGGTCCACATCCATGTCATCTCCCACATCTTCTGACATACCACCTTGAACTGTTCCTCGTACTGATCTGCTTCTTCCCAGATCTAAAGACCTTCTAGGGTCTCTCACTGCTCTTTCTCTGTTAGACCTGGTAGACATTGCCCTAGGCAATGCTGGAGGACGGGCGCTCATGCCCTCATCCTCAGGTGGTACTCCAGTCAATCTTGCAGATCGACGAGTTCCTCTCATCCTGTCTTCTGAAAAACCACACATAGCACAAACATCAGCATCATATGGTTCATGTGGGCACACATGAACCCTCATCACATACATAGCATACATAACATATCATTTATGCACATGCATATAATCATGGCATATCACATCATCATGTAAGACAGGACTCCGCATCCTATCCTAGTGGACATGACTTTCCCTACTGTGCTTGACCTGCTATAACCTCTATGAGCCCGACACTCTAGGTCCGACCATATGAACCTAGGGCTCTGATACCACTCTGTAACAGCCCGGAAATCCGGACCGCTACCGGCGCTAGGATTCAGATCGGCATAAGGCCGCCGGGAACCGTAGCAAGCCTGACATAACCTGTAATCCTGTTTAATCCCATACATGATCAACAATACTTATAAACCTGTAAACATTCTCATATAACAACCAAGCTCAACCTGTACATAAACATAAACATAACATAAACCTCCACTGGAGCCCTCATCAAAATGCTCCAATGGGGTATCTCATCATACATAAGCTTGGCTGAAACATAACCTCATATCTCATATCATAAAGACCATGTACATACAAGTGGGATTAACAATCTGTGTTGGTCAAGCACAACTCTATCCTCAATATTCAAATGACATAACATAACTTAAAACACTTTTACATTACATCATAATACAATTGTCATGTCCACAATCTAACTATTACATAAACATATCTTCCATGCTCTGGCTAACCTCCTGATCTACCCTGCACCTGCACATCTGGGGTTAGGGGAGAGGGGTGAGCTATAAAGCCCAGTGAGCAGAATAGAGAAAACATATATAAAATATTTCATGCTTCCATGAAATGCAACACATCACAAACATATCACATAAGGATGGTATTGTCACCTATAGTCCTCAACATAGTCCAATCGTGCCAGGGGCGTAGAATGGGCCTCACTGGTCTTTCTCTTACATACATAACATAGCATGACATTCCAATATGCCAGGGGCGTAGAATGGACCTCACTGGTCTTTCTCTTAACATAGTCTAGGGGCGTAGAATGGGCCTCACTGGCAATCCATACCGTATCATCATCATATCATATCATAGGAGGACTAGAGGATCATCCAATAGCCAATCCGCATCCACATCATATTATGCAATGCAACATATTCGTGAATACTAATGCAAACAACCTAAAATATCACATGGCATATATGATGCATGAACATGCTCCAAGAAGTTATATTTCATTTATTTAAAAACTTAAGGTTCATTCCACTCACCTCTGGCTGAAGCTCTACAGACTCTGAAGCAGCTATCTCACTGCTGAGGTCCTCGGTTCCTCGGGTCCGAACCTACACAGGTGGACTCCAATGAGGGACCAATCATACATAAACATAACTCTAATAAACTCCCCAAAAACCCCCTTAAAACATCAGGAAAACATTACATAGAAATATGCATGAAATGGCTGAACAGGGCACTTTCGGCGGCACCTTCGGCGGCCGAAAGTCCTGGACAGATCCGAAAGTCGGCCACCTTCGGCGGCCGAAAGTCCCAGACAGAGACGAAAGTCTCTTTTCGGGGGCAACTTCGGCAGCCGAATGCTGCCTCCCTTCGGCTGCCGAACCTGGTTTCTGTCAAAGGGCAGAAACTTGGTTCAAACGAACCTCTTGCCTCCCAAAACCTCTAATCATGCATAATCTTGCTCTACAACATGCATACTTCACATACATCACACCTAGGGGTCTCAAACTATCATATACCCCATCTACAACACTTCCAACAACACATAAACAAGCTACATTGTTCATCAAAGCATCAAAACCCATAAACTCAACAATAAGCCTAAACATGCATTTCTACCCATAAATCAACTTAATGCTTGTTTAAAACATACAATGAGCTTAAGATCGGCTCTTACCTCTTGAAGATCGAGAGAGAGACGACCTAAACTCGGAGATCCAAGCAAATGGGCTCCTGAGTCTCCCAAGCTCTAAAACTTGTTTTAAAAGCTCAAAACCTTCAATGCAAGCTCAAAACTTAAGACAAATGGTGGGGATTTGGAGGAAGAACAAAAGATTTGGGAGAGGGAGGTTGGAAGCTAGCTGTGGCCGAAAATGGGAGAAAACTCACCCATTTCGGCTAAGTCCCCTTTTTATAGGTGGCTGGCCAGGCCACGTTCGGGGGCCGAATGTGCCTCCGAATCCATGCAATGTTCGGCGGCCGAACTTGACTTTCGGCGGCCGAACCTGGACTTCCCTCACTCATGCTTTCGGGGGCCTAAAGCACTCCCAAAGCACATGCAAGTTCGGCGGCCGAACCTGACTTTCGGCGGCCGAACCTGACTTTCGGCGGCCGAACCTGACTTTCGGCGGCCGAACCTGACTTTCGACGGCCGAACCTGACTTTCGGCGGCCGAACCTGAGTTTTCCTCCAAAGACTTTTCATGCAAGAACTCTATTAAAATCATATTTAAAATCATTAAAACATGAAAACATTTCGTGAAAACATGCTTTTACCCTTCTAGAGGTTTCCGACATCCGAGATTCCACCGGACGGTTGGAATTCCGATACCGGAGTCTAGCCGGGTATTACACATGGTTTGGCCGCCTAACCTTGCCCCCGAAAGTGCCTGACTTTCGGATCTGGAGTGAGGGTTCGGCCGCCGAAAGTGCCCCCGAACCTACATGGCTTTCGGCTCTGGAAGGGACCTTCAGCCGCCGAAAGTGCCGCCGAAAGTGCCCTGTCCAGCCTTTTCATGGTTGTTTCCTATGCATGTTTTGAGGTGTTTTAGGGGGTTTTTGGGGAGATGTTTAGTGTTATGTTAGAGTTGTTTATGTAGGTTCGAGGGCACTTTCGGCGGCCGAACCCTCACTCCAGATCTGAAAGTCAGGCACTTTCGGGGGCAAGGTTAGGCGGCCAAACCATGCATCCGTAGGCAGTTTCGGCCGCCGAACCTGCCTACGGATGCATGGTTTGGCCGCCTAACCTTGCCCCCGAAAGTGCCTGACTTTCGGATCTGGAGTGAGGGTTCGGCCGCCGAAAGTGCCCCCGAACCTGCATGGCTTTCGGCTCTGGAAGGGACCTTCAGCCGCCGAAAGTGCCCTGTCCAGCCTTTTCATGGTTGTTTCCTATGCATGTTTTGAGGTGTTTTAGGGGGTTTTTGGGGAGATGTTTAGTGTTATGTTAGAGTTGTTTGGTCTTTCATTTGAGTCCACCTGTGTAGGATCGAACCTGAGGAACCGAGGTGTTCAGTAGTGTTAGCTGCTTCGGAGTTAGCTCAGAGCTAGCCAGAGGTGAGTGGAACTAAACTTAATGTTTTAAATTGAGAGATTAAATGTTTTTAGAGCATGATCCATGCATCATAAAATGCCATGATATGTATTAGGTTGTTTTGCATTAGAATCCACGAATATGATGCATTGCATACTATGTTGTTGATGTGGATGGATATTGGATGATCCTTAGCCCTCAATATGAGATGAGATAACATGATATGAGATGATATGGCATGAGATGGAAAGACCAGGTGTGGCCTAGTCGCCCCTGGCATTATGTTATATGTAAGAAAAGACCAGGTGTGGCCTAATCGCCCCTGGCGTAGTTGGACATGCTATGATATGAGCTAGTTAAGAGAAGCCCAGGTGAGGCCTAATCGCCCCTGGCGTAGTTGGACATATTACGATATGTAGAGGGCTATTGGTGACAAGTTCATCCTTGATGTGATATGTTTGTGATGTGTTGCATTTCATGAAAGCATATGGTTATATGATTCTTATTATTATTCTGTTCACTGGGCTTTATAGCTCACCCCTCTCCCCTAATCCCAGGCTTGCAGGGTCAGAGGTAGTTCAGGAGGACGTCAAGGGTAATGTCAAGCTTATGTAATAGATTAGTGTCAGTGTGGACATGTATTGTAAATTGATTAAATGTATTGCAAGATAATGTAATGAAATGTACAGTAGAGTTATGATTATGAATTAGTATTGTGCTTGGCCCTAAGGTCTAGTTAGTCCCTTTTGAGTACATGATGTATGTTATGCTTTAATGTTGAGCTGAATTTGAACCAAACTTGTGTCATGTGATGTTTACCACGCTAGAGTTATTGATGAGGACTCTAGTGGAGGTCTTATGTTTATGGCTTTGGATGCATGCACAGGTTAGGTTTTGGTTCATCGGATGTGATCCAAGCTTGATGTATGTAATGTTGACCCAACTAGAGCATTTGATGAGGGCTCTAGTATAGGGTTCTTATGGTTACAGTTATGTAGCATACAGGTCAAGCTCGGTATATACATCAGATGTTTATGTTTTTATGTTAATGTTTTAATCATGTATGGGATTTGACCAGGTGATAAGAGGTATAGTAGGCTTGCTATGGGTCCCGGCGGCCTTAAGCCGATCTGGATCCTAGCGCCGGTAGCGGTCCGGATTCCGGGTCGTTACAGATTAGTATCGGAGCCCTAGGTTCATATGGTCGGACCTACAGTGTGTCGGGCTCATAGAGGTTATAGAAGGGCAAGCACAATAGGAAAAATCATGTCCACTAGGATAGGATGTAGAGTCCTGTCTTGATTGATGATGTGAAATGCCATGATGATATGCATGTGCATTAATGATATATTATGTATGTGTTGAGGGTTCATGTGTTTCCACATGGATCTTATGATGTTATGTTTCAGTGTATGTTATGTTGTGCTTTTCAGAGAAAGCAGGATGAGAGGAACTCGTCAATCTGCTAGATTGATTGGAGCTCCACCAGAGAATGAGGGCATGGATGCCCATTCCCCTGTTCTACAAAGGGCAAGGTCTTGTAGGACCAGCAGAGAAGGAACATCAAGAGACCCTAGGAGGTCTTTTGATGCAAGCAGGAGGAGATCAGTTCTGGGCAGAATGTCAGATGATGTGAGGGAATCAGAAGAGGAGGATCAGAGAAGAGATAGTAGTCTAGACTTGAGTATGTCAGTAAAGGGTATGGAAGTGTCCCAAGGAGGCGTTCAGGCCTCGGGTTTTGTTCACCCACCCCAGTACCAACCCTATCCTCAGGGCCTAGGGTATCCGATGGGGAGCACATCAAGTCACTCCAGTTACCACCCATACCCCACCTTTATGCCCTATCCTCCCTTTTTCCCACTGTATTCACAGTACCCCATGTTTCCACCCTCATCATTCTACCCAGGTCCAGCAAACCCAAACCCAGGGAATGCTGCACCTCCTCCACCACCAGCAGAACCAATCGTCCCTGGTATCCAAACACCCAGACCTAGCTCATCAGTTGGGGGTAAGGTAAAGATGACGGACTACCTAAAGTTGGATGCCCCCAAGTTTGAAACAGGTGATGACCCTTTTGAGTATCTCAGGTCGGTAAAGATGATAACTGATGAGTTGGGAGCAAGTGACAGTAGAGCCATTCAGATGGCTGGGTTCACATTAAAATGCAAGAAGGCAAGGGAATGGTTCAAAAACTATGTGGACCCAAGGTTGGAAAGCTTATCCTGGGAGCAGTTTGCCAATGAGTTTGCAGGATGGGCTTTTCCAGACAGTTCAAGGGAGCTTAAATTGATTGAGTTTGAACAGTTGAGGCAGACGGAAGAAATGAGTGTGGATGAGTTTACAGATAAGTTCCTGGAGCTGTTGCCGTTTGCAGGGCAAGTTTTTGACTCAGACCTGAAAAAGTCTAGGAGGTATATCATGAAGCTTCACTCTAGGTATTCCTCCTTGATACAATTGGCGGAAAGGGAAAGTTTCCATACTTTAGTGGATATGGCTCGGAAGATGGAGGCTAGTGCCATCATCCAAGGGACAATTAAGCAGTCGGTGACACGGTCTTCGAGTTCCAAAATCTCGGGGACAAGCAATGTTAATCTCTCCCCTCTGAGCGAGGCTATCACAAAGAGTAAGAAGGGAGGCAGAGACCTCAGAAGATCGAAGAAGGACAAGTTCTGGAACCGGATAAAGTCTGGTCTGGGAATAGGTGATGGTTCGAGCTCTGGTTTGGACGACTCCAGATGTACGAGGTGCGGTAGGCCGTACAAGGGAGTCTGTCTGGTAGGGACAACGGCATGTTTCAGGTACAGACAAGAGGGGCACATGGCACGTGAGTGTCCCACCGCGACCTTGGTGATACAGTCCCAGCAAACAGCTTCAGGTAGAGTGGCTCAGCCAGGAGCTCCAGCCATGGCGCAGGGCAGAGGCAGTGGAAGAGGGATAGCTCCTTCTTCAGCAGGTTTCCCAAGTGAAGGTCCATCAGCTCCAGCGCGGATCTTCACTATGACGCAGCGGGAGGCTGACACATCGGACATGGCGGTGACAGGTAATTTTCACTCCCTTATGTTTTGATGTGTCTGTTTTTATGAACCCTGATGTTTCTTTTTCCTTTTTGCTTTGAGAGCCGTAGAGAGAGTGGGTTTGATAGCTTCTGGGATTAGAGTGTCCTCTCTGGGTCAATGGACCCAAGTGTGATCCATCAGTAGCAGAGTCAGTCTGCCAGTAGAGTTCAGTGTTTGTTGTGAGTAGGTGCCTTCCAGCTGACCTAGTGGTTCTAGAGTGACTGTTTGATGTCATTCTAGGGGTGGATGGGCTAGCTACTCATAGTACTACCTTAGATAGCAGAAACAGGGTAGTCATGCTTAGAGATCAGGATGGATCTAAGGTAGTCTTTTGAGAGGACAGTGTAGTGATGCCTAGAGGTTTGATATCAGCCCTATAGGCTCGTAGGCTGTTCAGGAGAGGTTGTCAGGGGTTTCTTGCTCGTGTCATAGAGCATAGTAGTCAGTCAGATCGGGGGGGGGGGAACCAGTTTCAATGCCCGCAATTAGAGGATTCTTAGATGTTTTCCTAGACAAGCTGCCAGGTTTACCACCTGCTAGGGGAATAGAGTTTGAAATTGAAGTAATGATGGGGACCAGGCCCGTCTTTACCACTCCCTACAGGATGGTACCTGCAGAGTTAAAGAAGTAGAAAGAGTAGTTGCAAGAGTAGGTAGACAAGGGTTTCATCCGACCGAGTACCTCATTTTGGAGTGCTCTAGAGTTGTTAATGAGAGTAAAGGATGAATCCTTAAGGCTTTGTGTCGACTGCAAGTCGTTGGACAAGGTCACTACCAAAAGTAAGTATCTGTTACCTTAGATCGACGATCTATTTGAGACCAGCTAGTAGTAGCCGGTTGTCTTTCCAAGGTAGATCTGAGATCTGGGTACAATCAGTTAAGAATGAGAGTAGAAGATGAACTGAAGACAGTGTACAGGATAAGATGTGGGCGCTATGGGTTCTTAGTAATGCCGTTTGGGTTAATAACTGCCCCTACAGCATTCATGGATCTCATAAGCAGAGGTTTTTAGCGAGATTCTGGATCACTTCGGTATTGACAATACCGTGGTGAGTTCTAGAAACACAGAAGAGAGTGCCCATTATCTGAAAACAATGTTGCAGACCTTGAGAGAACATGGCGTGCATGCCAAGTTCTTCAAGTGTGAGTTCTGGTTGAGGAGTATTTCATTCTTGGGGTATGTTGTACCAGAAAAAGGAGTTGAAGTGGACCCAAGAAGGTAAAAGCTGTAGCAGCTGGCTTAAACCCACCACAGTGACAAAGATTAGCAGTTTCTGGGTCTGGCAGGTTGCTACAGGAGGTCAGTCCAAGACATCTCTAGAAGATGCCGCTCCTATGACCAGATTGATCAAGAAGGACCAGAGGTTGTGTGGTCTAATCAGTGTGAAAAGAGTTTTGAAGAGCTGAAGAGAAGGTTGACGTCAGTACCGGTGGTAGCTCTGCCTACCAGTAATGAAGATTTCACAGTGTTCTGTGATGCATCCCTTGTGGGACTAGATTGTGTGTTAATGCAAAGTGGCAGGGTAATTACTTATGTTTCTAGGTAGCTGAAGAAGCATGAGTAGAATTATCCTACACATGATCTAGAGATGGTAGTTGTAGACTTTGCACTCGAGATGTGGCGGCAACACCCGTTAAGGGTAAAACGTGAGATCTTTTGAGATCAAAGAAGCTTGCGGTACATCTTGAGTCAAAAAGAGATGAATCTGAGGCAGATGAGATGTTAGCTGCCCTCAGTCGGAAGTCGCTTAGCAGTTTATCCTGTGTAACAGTAGAGACAAGGTCGGTGGTCAGGTGACAGGAGCGGTTGTCGAAGCAGGTCAAAAATAACCTTCTTGGTTACCTACAATTTACAACTGCAGGTAGTGGTGAAGGATCGAATCCACAGAGAATTGATTACCTATTTATTTTTCTCAATCAAGACCAAGAGAACTAATTGAAAACACAATAGAAAGCAAGTAACTAAAAGCTGAATTAAAGTAAAGTGCAATAAAAGTAAAAAGGGGAGGTTTTGAGATTGATTTGTCTAACAACTATTGTGAGCAATTAAAATAGCAAGTAATTAAAATAAAAGAGAAAATCAATATGAGAAAAGTCTAGTTGAAGATATGGATCCACTTTGGTTGTTTGGGTTGATCATTGAAACATAGTTATCTTAATGGATTCAATAGGTTGGTTATGGGAGTGGAAGACGCTTCTCACCACCATGTCTTTCCTTATGAACAAACTGATTAGGGAACGTCCTCTAATCAATTACTAATCAACAAATTGCCAAGGAACGTCCTTGGGCCATAGGCATCAAAACAATTGCCAATTGCATGAAGAACAAGAAAGATCCAAACCCTAGCTACTCAAACGCATGAGATGTTGCTAGATCATGCAATTTCTTGGATTTTTACACCAAGTGTTCTATGGACAGAATATTTCCAGCAATTATGGACTAACAAATATCCTAATCCAACAATCAATTAACCTTGCAATCAAGAATCAAGTGGCCAATTTGATCAAAACAACAAAGCAATCTTAGAATTAAGCATCAATTGCATGAATATTGAATAAAATCAAAGACAATAGTTTCTGTTCAGATCTCACAACTCATTAAACAACCTTAGTTTCAACCAAACTTCAACTAGAATGAGGGTTTCAGCCACTCATGGCTGAACCAAAACAGAAAATTAAAGAAAAGAAGAAAGAAGATGAAGAACTAAGGAGAGAGAGCCTTGGAGAGTGGCTGCCGATTCTTGGAGAATTCCCCTTGATGGAAGATGATTCTTGGTCTTCTTGAAGGCCTTTAAATAGATCTTGAGAGGCTTCTTATTTCCTCTTTAGTGTCCATGCATCTTTTAGAGTTGATTGCCCATAGTGCCTTTGAGTTTTCTTTGTGCATGTGTGGAGTTGCAAGCCCTTTTTGGTCTTTTAATTGATGTCCAAGGTGTGTCCAAGAAGATTCATGTACTAAAGAGGAAGGTGGAGCCTTGATTTGAATTTTGAATGAGCATAGCACTATGTAGGAAACATGTGATCTCCAAGATTTGGCTCATTAAATAGGAAGGAGACTGTTCGGGGGTAGGTTCGGCCGCCTAAGTTAAGTTTCGGGGGCATGACTTTTATCTCTGGAGCCAAGGTTCGGCGGCCGAAGGTGCCGCCGAAGGTGGTCGACTTTCGTCTCTGGAGTCCTCTTTCGGCCGCCGAAGGTTGCCGCCGAAGGTGACTGATTTTTGGCTTCCGAAAGTAGCCTCCGAAGGTTGCTTTCCTAGTTTTGGCTTTCTTTGGCATTTTTAAGAGCTTTTTCTCCAATTTGTTTCTTCACACCTAATATTTGCAAAACATGATTAAAACCACAAAATTAGGTAGAATAGTTGCAAATAAACATTAATAAGATCATGAAAATATGGACTAAAATATGCTCTATCAAATACCCCCACACTTAAGCTTTTGCTTGTCCTCAAGCAAATAAACATAGTCAAATAAGTTTTCTTCCTCTAGATCCTTATTACCACTTAAGCTCATACTCTAGACACTTATTTTGAAGCATTGCAGTGAAGAATATATGTATGAAGATTACTTACCCTCTTTCCTTGTTTCCTTTTGCTTGCCATGGCTAGGATTTGTTTTCCTCAAGAGAGACATGCACATTAATTTGTGAAGACTTTTTCTAGCTTTTGGATTAGCTTGCCCTTATCTTGAAGTACTTTATTTAGGCTTTTGCACTTTAGATTTTGCTTGGAAAGGTCACCAACCTATTTTTGATGTCATGGTTTTATATTTTTCAGTTGGTCACCTATCCAAATGGCTACTAGCCTTGTTCATAGTCTTTTGACCATTGGAACAGTTTTTGAATTTGTGCTTTTGAGGTCTTTGCCTTTGCTGAATTTTCTTTCTCTCAATGATTTGGGCAAATCAACACCAATTGCTAAATCAAGTCACATTAGGTTCATTCACACAATTTCAATTTATTCTCAATCAATTGAGGGTCATCAATATATTTTTCACCATTGGCAAACTCAAGGATTCAATTCAACAGGCAATTCTCAAACATGAATATAACTCACTGCAATTGATTCAACATAAGTTTAAAGAGTTATCACATCAATGGGGTCATGGAAAGATAAACTCATCTAACATAGTTCATCAGTTTGAGTAGAGCAAAACAAAAAGGAAGAAGAAGGTTGTGGTTGTGTGTGTTTTATTGAAAGCATAAAAATAACAAAAATGAAAAATTTTTGCCTAATGCAAGCAAACTAAAGATTAAAGCAAAAAATAAACTTAAAAGTAAAAATTTAGAGATATGTACCCCCACACTTAAATCATGCATTGTCCTCAATGTATAAGAAACATAAAAGAACAAAGGAAACTGAGTACTCCCCTGGGTGTGGTGTGCATGGCGCGATCCACTTGATCAAGGCTCAAGTAATTGGAGAAAGGAAAATAGTCCCAACTGTATTGAGCAAAAAATGCAGCACTCCTTTTGATTTGGTCATGAACCATCCTACTTTTTCCATGTACTCATGAAGCAACATTATTAGCTTCTCCTCTTTTAGATGAGGTGTGCCTCTAACCTTTATGTTTGCATTTTTGGGATGATTGGGCAGAACTTTGAACTCCAATTCATGTTTCTCCATGTGTAGCTGCAATTTAGTACTAAAATTTGGTAAAACAAACTCTACCTTATCCGGAAGTTTGGGAAGACATTGATCTGCATGCTCCTTTGGTTTAGGTGCTTGGAACACCATTTGTTCCTTGTGAGCATTGGCTGTTTGCGTTGGAAGGCTGAAAGGAGTTTCAGATTGCTCCTTATGCGCAAGACCGGAATGAAAGGGGAGCTGAAAAGTGGTCGGATTCAGCGGCCGAAAGAGTTCTGAGTTCGGCGGCCGAAAGCTAATTGCATCTGGCATCTGAAAGGTAGTCTGGTTCGGCGGTCGAAGAATGTCTGTATTTGGCAGCCGAAAGTCTTCAGTTTGCGGAGCGGATTGTGGCGAGGGATTCGGCTTCCACAAGTCAGTAGGGTTCGGTGGCCGAAAAGTGTTCGGCGGCCGAAGAATGTTTTCCGCCTGCGCAATGTGTTCTTGAAGTGGCGCATCAGACTCTGGCATCTGGAGGTCAGCAGGGTTCGGCGGCCGAAAGTAGACTGGATTCGGCGGCCGAATGTCTTCTGTCTGCACAACCTCAACCTGTTGGACGCTGCAATTGGTTTCTTTCAGTTTTGGTTCTTCTTGACTTTCATCATCTTCTTGGCTAGCTTCCCTGCATGAATCATTGGTTAGAATATCATCTTTTATATCAAAATTATCTTTGCTCAAACAATCAATGATATTTGAATTATCAATAAGTTCTGTTTGATCCGTTTGTTTGGACAAACAGTATTCTGGTTGTGTTTCTTCAGAGGCTTGTTCTTGTACTTGCCAACTTTCCTCATCATCCTCCACATCTTGAAGTTCTTGCTCTCTTCTTAACATGAGTGCATTCAATGGGATGGCCATTTGATCCATTTGTTGTTGCATCATTTGCATAGTCTTTACTACCTCATCTAGATTGGAACTTTGAGGTTCTGGTTGGGCTTGATATCCTTGATAATCCTGGTAGTTGTTAGCCTCTGCATAACTGGAGTCTGGATGGTCTCCCCAATTTGAATTGTATGTGTCATGGTAGGGATCATGTCTTTGCAGTTCATAGAATCCTTCAAATGCATGTACTTTTGGTCCCTTGCATAGCCATAATTCGGATGGTCTCCCCAATATGGATTGTATGTGTTATGGTAGGGGTTATGTCTGGGTTGTTCATAGAATCCTCCATATGTATTCACCGGTTGGTCATACTCATAACGTGTAGGACATTGATCAGTTGGGTGTCCTACATATGAACAGATCCCATATGGCCTTGGTGGCTGGGGTGCTTGAATCTGTTGCACTATGTCTATGGCAATATTTTTCATGAAAGATGTCAGAAAAGAAAGATCAGATCTACTTACCTTATCTATGATTCAGAGATGTTCGGCCATTGGTGCAAAGTTCGGAGGCTGGAGTGAAGGACTTTCGGCGGCCGAAGGTTGGGATGGTTCGGCGGCTGAAGGTTGGGCAGAATGTTCTTCAGACGCAGAGGCTTGCTTTCCTAGCCTTCTGAGGGTGCGTTCAATTTCTGAATCAAAGGGCAGAGTGTCCCTATGTTCAGACCTGGTCATGAAAATAAAAATAAACAAGTAAAATCAATTCCCCGGCAACGGCGCCAATTTTTGACAGGAGCGGTTGTCGAAACCGGTCAAAAATAACCTTCTTGGTTACCTACAATTTACAACTGCAGATAGTGGTGAAGGATCGAATCCACAGAGAATTGATTACCTATTTATTTTTCTCAATCAAGACCAAGAGAACTAATTGAAAACACAATGAAAAGCAAGTAACTAAAAGCTTAATTAAAGTAAAGTGCAATAAAAGTAAAAAAGGGGGGTTTTGAGATTGATTTGTCTAACAACTATTGTGAGCAATTAAAACAACAAGTAATTAAAATAAAAGAGGAAATCAATATGAGAAAAGTCTAGTTGAAGATATGGATCCACTTTGGTTGTTTGGGTTGATCATTGAAACATAGTTATCTTGATGGATTCAATAGGTTGGTTATGAGAGTGGAAGACGCTTCTCACCACCATGTCTTTCCTTATGAACAAACTGATTAGGGAACGTCCTCTAATCAATTACTAATCAACAAATTTCCAAGGAACGTCCTTGGGCCATAGGCATCAAAACAATTGCCAATTGCATGAAGAACAAGAAAGATCCAAACCCTAGCTACTCAAACGCATGAGATGTTGCTAGATCATGCAATTTCTTGGGTTTTTACACCAAGTATTCTATGGACAGAATATTTTCAGCAATTACGGACTAACAAATATCCTAATCCAACAATCAATTAACTTTGCAATCAAGAATCAAGTGGCCAATTTGATCAAAACAACAAAGCAATCTTAGAATTAAGCATCAATTGCATGAATATTGAATAAAATCAAAGACAATAGTTTTTGTTCAGATCTCACAACCCATTAAACAACCTTAGTTTCAACCAAACTTCAACTAGAATGAGGGTTTCAGCCACTCATGGCTGAACCAAAACAGAAAATTAAAGAAAAGAAGAAAGAAGATGAAGAACTAAGGAGAGAGAGCCTTGGAGAGTGGCTGCCGATTCTTGGAGAATTCCCCTTGATGGAAGATGATTCTTGGTCTTCTTGAAGGCCTTTAAATAGATCTTGAGAGGCTGCTTATTTCCTCTTTAGTGTCCATGTATCTTTTAGAGTTGATTGCCCATAGTGCCCTTGAGTTTTCTTTGTGCATGTGTGGAGTTGCAACCCTTTTTGGTCTTTTAATTGATGTCCAAGGTGTGTCCAAGAAGATTCATGTACTAAAGAGGAAGGTGGAGCCTTGATTTGAATTTTGAATGAGCATAGCACTATGTAGGAAACATGTGATCTCCAAGATTTGGCTCATTAAATAGGAAGGAGACTGTTCGGGGGCAGGTTCGGCCGCCTAAGTTAAGTTTCGGGGGCAGGACTTTCGGCCCTGGAGCCAAGGTTCGGCGGTTGAAGATGCCGCCGAAGGTGGTCGACTTTCGTCTATGGAGTCCTCTTTCGACCGCCGAAGGTTGCCGCGGAAGGTGACTGATTTTTGGCTTTCGAAAGTAGCCTCCGAAGGTTGCTTTCCTAGTTTTGGCTTCCTTTGGCATTTTTAAGAGCTTTTTCTCCAATTTGTTTCTTCACACCTAATATTTGCAAAACATGATTAAAACCACAAAATTAGGTAGAATAGGTGCAAATAAACATTAATAAGATCATGAAAATATGGACTAAAATATGCTCTATCATCAGGAAAACAATCAGAACTGCTGTGAGTCAGCAGAAGTGTTAGATAGTTGGTCGTAGAAGGTGTGTAGAGTTCCAGAAGGGAGAAAAGTTCTATTAGAGTGCACAGCAGAAGTTCATTAAGGTTCAAGAGAAGGTTGTTGTATTGCTGGAGGTGTCTCCTTAAGAGAGAGTGATCCGTTATGGGAAGAAGGGTAAATTAGCTCTAAGATACATCGGACCCTTTGAAATCCTGCAAAGGATTGGGAATGTATTCTACAAGCTAGATTTACCTACTTCAATGGAAGAGGTCCATCCGGTTTTTCCATGTCCCCAAGATAGGTGAGTTGTGTCAGATCCGAGTGAGGTTCTTAAGGAACCAAAGGTGGAGATTGCAGGGGATCTCACCTATGTTGAGCAGCTAGTACGGATCATAGACATGCAGGTTAGGGAATAGGGGAACAAGGATATCCCGATGGTAAAGGTTCATTGGAATCACCTCAGTATGAAAAGTGCGAAAGGGAGACCGAAAATTCGTACTCCAGTAGTACCGTGTTCCTTTTTAGGCTAGGGCTTATGTGTTTATATGTTTATGTTATGTTTTTGCATGCGCTAGTTGAGGAACATTCGGGGACGAATGTTCTTAAGGGGGGGAGAATGTAATACCAGGCTAAATTCCAGCATCGGAATCCCTACCTTCCGGCGGAATCTCCGTTGGAATCTGGAATTCTGAAGATGCCAGAGTCTTCTAGAGGGGTAAAATATGTTTTCTAAAGGTTTTCTGAAATGTTTTTACATGTTTTAATGATTTTGATTGGAAAAGAATTGAGTTTTGAAAAGAATAGGCCAAGGAGGAAGGACCCAGGTTCGGCCGCCGAACCTCAAGTTCGGCCGCCGAACCTCAAGTTCGGCCGCCGAACCTCAAGTTCGGCCGCCGAACATAGGGCTGTTTCGGGAGTGCTTTAGGCTTCCGAAAGCATTGAGGGTAGAAACCAGGTTCGGCCGCTGAATCTCAAGTTCGGCCGCCGAACATGCATGAGTTTAGGAGGCACGTTAGGCTGCCGAAGGTGGTCGATCAGGCCCCCTATAAAAGGCCCTCAACCCGAAAATGGGCGAGTTTTCTCCCCATTCTTGAGCTCAGGTGTGTTCATGTCCTCCTTTGGTTCATTTTAAGTTATTTCTTCAAATCCTTCAAGTTTTAACAAGTTATAGTTTGGGTTTTGAAGTTTTGAGTTCAAAGGTCAAGTTTTGGAGCTTGGAGACTTTTGGGAGCTTGGGTTCTCCATATCTCTAGCTTGGGATCGCACCACCCTCGATCTTTAAGAGGTAAGTGTGGATCTACGCTTTCCTTTATGTTTCATAAAGTTTTAAGTAAGTTTTATGGAGTTTTAATGCTTGAGTATGGGTAGATATGCATGTTAGGGTTTATGTGGGTTTTATGCCCAATGTTTGCTTATATGATGTTATGTTGAGGAGTTTATGCTGGTTTATGTCCCTTTATGCTTGTGGGAGTGTGTATGCATGTTTGGAAGAGAGTATGTGAGGTTTTGGTTTGTTTTGGAGGGTTGGGAGGCTTGTATGCTCAAGGGCTGAGTTTTGGATGAACTCAGGTTCGGCCGCCGAACCTGCCTACGGATGCATGGTTTGGCTGCCTAACCTTGCCCCCGAAAGTGCCTGACTTTCGGATCTGGAGTGAGGGTTCGGCCGCCGAAAGTACCCCCGAACCTGCATGGCTTTCGGCTCTGGAAGGGACCTTCGGCCGCCGAAAGTGCCGCCGAAAGTGCCCTGTCCAGCCTTTTCATGGTTGTTTCCTATGCATGTTTTGAGGTGTTTTAGGGGGGTTTTTGGGGAGATGTTTAGCATTATGTTAGAGTTGTTTGGTCCCTCATTTGAGTCCACCTGTGTAGGATCGGACCTGAGGAACCGAGGTGTTCAGCAGTGTTAGCTGCTTCGGAGTTAGCTCAAAGCTAGCCAGAGGTGAGTGGAACTAAACTTAATGTTTTAAATTGAGAGATTAAATGTTTTTAGAGCATGATCCATGCATCATAAAATGCCATGATATGTATTAGGTTGTTTTGCATTAGAATCCACGAATATAATGCATTGCATACTATGTTGTTGATGTGGATGGATATTGGATGATCCTTAGCCCTCAATGTGAGATGAGATAACATGATATGAGATGATATGGCATGAGTGGAAAGACCAGGTGTGGCCTAGTCGCCCCTGGCATTATGTTATATGTAAGAAAAGACCAGGTGTGGCCTAATCGCCCCTGGCGTAGTTGGACATGCTATGATATGAGCTAATTAAGAGAAGCCCAGGTGAGGCCTAACCACTCCTGGTGTAGTTGGACATATTACGATATGTAGAGGGCTATTGGTGACAAGTTCATCCTTGATGTGATATGTTTGTGATGTGTTGCATTTCATGAAAGCATATGGTTATATGATTCTTATTATTGTTCTGTTCACTGGGCTTTATAGCTCACCCCTCTCCCCTAATCCCAGGCTTGCAGGGTCAGAGGTAGTTCAGGAGGACATCAAGGGTAATGTCAAGCTTATGTAATAGATTAGTGTCAGTGTGGACGTGTATTGTAAATTGATTAAATGTATTGCAAGATAATGTAATGAAATGTACAGTAGAGTTATGATTATGAATTAGTATTGTGCTTGGCCCTAAGGTCTGGTTAGTCCCTTTTGAGTACATAAGGTATGTTATGCTTTAATGTTGAGCTGAATTTGAACCAAACTTGTGTCATGTGATGTTTACCACGCTAGAGTTATTGATGAGGACTCTAGTGGAGGTCTTATGTTTATGGCTTTGGATGCATGCACAGGTTAGGTTTTGATTCATCGGATGTGATTCAAGCTTGATGTATGTAATGTTGACCCAACTAGAGCATTTGATGAGGGCTCTAGTATGGGGTTCTTATGGTTACAGTTATGTAGGATACAGGTCAAGCTCGGTATATACATCAGATGTTTATGTTTTTATGTTAATGTTTTAATCATGTATGGGATTTGACCAGGTGATAAGAGGTATAGTAGGCTTGCTATGGGTTCCGGCGGCCTTAAGCTGATCTAGATCCTAGCGCCGGTAACGGTCCGGATTCTAGGTCATTACAATGTTGAGCTACCTAAGCTGGAGGAATAGGTTCTAGAGGGTATCTATACTATCAACCTAAATAAGATTGCAAGTTGGAAGCCAAGCACTTGGAGCTCTACTCGTATATTTGTTTCTATTTTTAATAATACTATTTCTGATGTTCTTGTTTCTATTTTCGATATTCTTGGCTATTATTAATAAGATGAACTCTTCTTTTGTCTATTCTTTTATATTGATTGTGATAGGTATGTGTATAACATTCATGATCATTTTAAAACATCTTCTATTAATACATTGGATGCAATAAACATTAATCTAGATACACTTGATAATAAAAAATAAATAAAACTAGCAAATGATCTCATTGAGCAAAAAAAGAAGGGTTCACAACATCATTAATAAGGTACCAAGAAGCCTTTACATGGTCCTACATTTACTTGGTCCTACAAAGATACATGTAGGATTGATAGAGACATAGTTAAGCATTAGATTCCTACTTACTTTGAAGGTGCTAACGGAAGGGATAAAGCTATAATAAGACATTAGGCTAGATAATTTACTTGATGAGGGACAACTATATAAAAGGTCTTTTGAGGGGATGCTATTGTTGTGCGTTATACAAAATAAGCTAAGCAAATTATGGAAGAGGTACATGCAGAAATCTATGGCCCTAACATGAATGGAAGGGTACTTGTATAGAAAATCTTGTGATTGGGGTATTTCTAGTCTATCATGGAAGCATATTATGCTAAGTTTGTTAGAAGATATCAGGAATGCTAGATCTATAAGGACCTGTATAATGTACCGCCTAGTGAGTTGCATAGTATTTCATCTTGGCCTATGTATGGGGCATAGATATCATTAGAAATATCAGTCCAACTGGATTCAATGGGTATAAGTTCATCATAGTAGCTATAGGCTACTTCTCTAAGTGGATAGAGGTTGAGTCCTACAAGATAGTGGAGGCAAAGCAGATGGTCAATTTTGTCATAAAAAAGTATAATCTGCCAGTGTGGGGTGCTCATGAGATAGTCTCTGATAATAACACAAAGTTTAAGGCGACATTCCAAGATATAGTCAAGAAGTACCACATTCAATAAGAATATTAAAATCATTCTTAGGAAGACTATAATACCTACCTGAATTCTAGTGTCGAAATTTCAAATTTCAACAGTATCTTTGTTGAAATCTGAAATCTCAGAACTAAGAATTTTAGAAGAGTAAAATGGGTTTTCAGTAAAAGAATTTAAATTATATTTGAAAATGTATTTTTAGTTAATTTATAAAAAAATTAAAAAAAGGAATTTCAAAATTCTTCAAGTTTAGCCACTGAACCTTAATGTTAGGCCGCCTAATATGCCTGGGATAACACACTTATAAAAGGCCTTTAGCTTAAAGGAGTGAAAATATTTTCTCTATTTCGAGCAAAGGTAAGTCTCAAACCCATTTTTCTTTATAATGTTAAGTTTTTAGCAAGTTTCTCATGGATTTTAACTTCTTTTTGAAGAATCAAGTCTCTAAAGAGTTAAGTTAAAATACTTGTTTCTCTTTTGTTCTTGAGTATTCTAAGAAGAATTGTAAATTGTTTTTGAGTGTAGTAATGCGTGCAAGATGTTGGATGTTTGAGTTAGTTTTTTATTTGTTTTATGAGGAAAGTTATGCTACTCTGGTTTTTTAGGTGTATGTTGGTGTTTTTGGGTGGTTTGTGTTGTTGTAAGGCTTCGAAGGTGATGTGGTTTGATTTTCACCTTTGCATGTAGTTTTGGTTGAGTTTGGAGGTTGGTATCATAGTGAAAAAATCAGGTTCTTTTACCATGTGCGGCCGCTGAACCTACCTGTAATGGCTGCCAGCTTTGTTAGCCTAACTTGCCTTTGAAAGTTGGACTTTTGGGTTTGCAAGAGAAATTTAGGTTACCGAACCACTGCTAAAATTTCTATGTTTAGCTCTTTTTATTTCCTTTTTTACATGTTTTTGGATGTGTTTTTAGGGTTTCCTTGGGGTACTTTTAAAAGCTGTAAAAGTTATGTTTAGTCTTTCATTTGAGCCCACTTATGTAGGATTGGACTTAAGAGTTCGTCAAGGCCAGTAGTGAGATAACTATTTTCCAACTTAGGACTGTCTACAAGAAGTGAGTAGAACTAAACTAAATTTTATTTAGATTAAATCTAAAAATTTTAAGCATGTTCATGCATCGTGAATTCCATGAATGATCCTAGGTTGTTTTGCATTAGATTCATGAATATATTGCATTTCACAAGTAATTATTGTTGTGGATGGATATTGGATGACCTACTAGCCCTCTCGATATGATATGTATGTATGGCATATATGGAAGTCCAAGTTGAGGCTCATTCTATACCCCTAACACTATGTAAGTGAAAGACTAGGGTACCCATTCTATGCCCCTGGCACTATAGAATATGTTATGTGTTAAGAGAAAGCCTTAAGGAGTACCCATTGTGGGCCAAACACTATTGGATTTTTATAAAGGGTTATTAGTGATAAGTCCATCATGATGTGAATTGTTTGTATTGTAACGCATACATACGAGCATATGTTCTATTAAACTATTTTATGCCATGTTTTTACTCACTGGGCTGTCATAGCTTATCCCTCTACCCTAACCTTAATTATGCAGGATCAGAGTTAGTTGCAGGCTTTATGGTTTCAGAGTACATTTACATTTATGATAATGTTTGGACATGTAAACTTTATGGTTAGATCAGAATTGTGCTATGCCTTTCTCCTTTTTGTGTTATTCCAATTATGTTTGTGATCTCTTAATTATGTAAAAGTTTTAAACTCTTATTTTATGATTGAAATGGAACTCTATGGGATGTAATAAGGGCTATATTGGAGTATTTGATGAGGGCTCTTAGTATAGGTTTGTGTTTCACAGTTATACTTTTATGCATATACTGAGTTTGATTCATGATAAGATGTTTAAGATAATGTTGGGATTTTTTTATCAGGTGTATTAGGATGTATGGTAGGCTTATTATGAGTTTCAATGACCTTAAATCGATCTAAACTCTTGTGCCGGTAGTGATCCTAAATTTCATATCATTATTGATTGGTATCAGAGCCCTAGGTTGATATGGTTGGACCTAGAGTGTTGGGCTCATAGATATTAAAGGGCCAGCATAATTAGAAAAAATACATGTCCATTAGGGATAGAATGTAGAGTCCTATCTTGATATGTGTGCTTATGTGAGATGCCATGAACATTGACATGTGTATTAATGATATGTTATGTTTTCCTTTGGGTTCATATGTATTTTACATGAACCATATGATGCTAATATTTTAGCGTTTGATGTTTTTTTTCAAAAGACAGGATGCATAACTCACATCAATCTGCACGATTGACTAGTGCCTCACCTAAAAATAAGGGTATGGATGCCCTTCCCCCTATTTTTCCATCAAGAGCTCAAACAAGCAGGAGTAATAGAGGACAAGAATCAAGGGACCATATAAGATCTTTTAATGTAAATAGAAGGAGGACAGATCTAGGTAGGATGTCAGTGGATGACAGGGAATCAGTGGAAGATGAACAAAAGAGGGATGAAAGTTTAAGTATGAGTGTAGATAGAGAAGTTGTGGGAGAGTCTGAAGGAGGAATAGGAGGCGCTCAAGCTTCAGGATCAACTTATCCACCTCAATACCAGAATTACCCATAAGAACTTGGATATCTCATAGGATGTTCATCAGATTACGATAGCTATCATCCTTACCCCTCATATATGCCCTACCCTCTATGCTATCCACCATATCCACCCTATCTATGTACTCTGCTCCACCATATTATCATAATCCAACAAACCCTAACTAAGAGGGTGCAACACCACCACTACCTCCTCCCCCAATAAAAGCAGTAGTTCCTGAAATCTAACCACCTATACTTAACCCATCACAAGATGGAGATGATAGATTACCTAAATTTGGATTCTCCCAAGTACAAGGAGGGAGATGGCCTATTTGTGTACATAAAGGCAATGAAAATGATAATAGATGAGTTGAGAGCAAGAGACAGTAGGGCTATTCAGATGGCAGAGTTCGCTCTGAAATGCAAGAAGGAAAAGGAGTGGTTCAAGAACTATATGAAACCAAAATTGGATAGCTTTTCTTGGGAGCAATTTGCTAATGGGTTTGCAGGATAGGCCTTTTGAGACAGTTCAAGAGAGTTTAAGGTGATAGAGTTTGATCAGTTGAGACAAACCTAAGAGATAAGTGTAGATAAATACACAGAAAAGTTTCCAGATTTACTATCGTATATGGCCAAGCTTAGGACATAGAGCAGAAGGAAACTATTATTTATGCCATGAGACTCCACTCAAGGTATTCCTCCTTAATCTTAGCAGCATAGAGAGAGAGTTTTTACGCCATAGTGGATGCAGCTAGAAAGATGGAGGCTAGTGCCATCATTCAGGAGACAGTGAGACAGCAGGTGGGATAGTCATCAAGTTCCAAGGCCTTGGGCACAGGGAAGTTTGATCCCTGTTCTTTAAGTGCAGCCGCCATAGGAAGGAAAAAGTAGAGTAAGTTCACTTAGAAGAATAAGAAGAACAAGTTCTGGAACAAGTTGAAGTCTAGTCTAAGAATGGGTAGTGGTTCAAGCTCTAGTTCAGATAGTTATGGATGTGTCAGATGTAGAAGCCACACAAGGGGCCTTGTAGGTTTAGGCCTATAGCTTGTTATAGATGTGAACAGGAGGAAAACATGGCATGTGAGTGTCCTAATGCAGTTAGGATGGCACAGTCCCAGCAAACAACTTTTAGTAGTGTGGCCCAGCCAGAAGCCATAGCCACAACTTAGGGTAGAGGGCAAGGTAGAAGAAGAGAGACAACCTCTTCTTCAGCAAGTTCCTAAGGAGAAGGTCCTTCAACACCAGCTTGGATCTTCACCATGATATGAAAAGAGGCCAACACATCAAACACGGTGGTATAAGGTAAACTCATTATTGGGTGTTTTGATGTGTATGCTCTTATGGATCCTAGTGTCTCTTATTCTTTTATTTCACTGAGGGCTGTAGATAGATTGGTTTTGATAAATTTTTGGCTTGATCCTTTATGGGTTAGTGGGTTCAAGTGTGATATATCTTTGACAGAAATAGTCTGTCGATTCAGTCCAGTTATAATTGAGCACATGTGTGTTCTAGTTGACCTTGTGGTTCTAAAGTTGACTGATTTTGACATCATTCTAGGGATGAATTGGCTCTCTACTCATAGTGCTACCTTGGATTATAAAGACAAGGTAGTTAGGTTCAGAAGATAGGATGGATTAGAGGTTGTCTTTTGAGGGGACAAGTCAGATATACCTAGGAAGTTGATATTTGCTTTACAGACTCATAGGTTGCTTAGGAGGGGTTTTTAATGGTCTCTTGTTCATGTCATAATGTTTGACGGTCAAGTCAAGGAATCAACTTCAATGCCTATGGTGAGAGAGTTCTTAAATATTTTTTCAGAGTATCTGCTAGGATTACCACTTGATAGGGATATAGGGTTTGAAATTTGAGTATTGCTAGGTACTAAACCTATCTCTATTCCTCCTTATAGAATGACACCTGCAAAATTTAAAGATTTGAAGGAATAGTTGCAAGAGCTGGTAGATTAGGTTTTTATCCAACCTAGTACCTCACCCATCTGACCTATATAATGGGCTCCTTTGAACAATTATAATCTAAGAAAAGTTAGGTGTACATTGATTAATAAAATTTGTACATGTGTTCAAAAAATTTATTTTGGTTATCATGTTTGCTAAGTATTTTATTTCCAGAAAGGATCAACGACATGGTAAGTAGACAAAGAGTAGAAGTCTTTTCAGTACATTCAAATCATCTCATTTGTAATACCCGGCTAGAGTCCGGCATCGAAATTCTACTTTACGGTGGAATCTCGGATGTCAGAATCTGCTAGAAGGGTAAGATTTATGTTTTTGTAAAGGATTTTAGTATGTTTTCATGTTTTAAGTACAAAAGGAAATGAGTTTTTGAAAGAAAAGAGCCAAGGAAGAAATGCAAGGTTCGGCCGCCGAAGGTGAGGTTCGGCCGCCGAAGGTGAAGTTCGGCCGTCGAACATGCATGAGTTTTGGTTTCCCGTTAGGCAGCCGAAGGTGGTCTGGCCGGCCACCTATAAAAGGCCCTAGGTCGGTGAATGGATAAGATTTTCTTTCCATTCACAGACAGAGGTGAGACCATGATCTTTCTTGGGTGATTTTCATGTTTTCTTCAAATCTTGCAAAGTTTTGATGGGTTTTATGCATATTTGAAGGTTTTGAGCAAATCAACCAAAAGTTTTGAAGTTGGAGACTTTGAGGGAGAGTTTCTCCATATCTCCACGTTGGGATCATTCATCTTCTTGTTTGTAAGAGGTAAAGGAAGATCCTGAACTGCTTTTCATGTTTTATGAAGGTTTTATGAAGTGTTTGGGTAGAGATGCATGTTTAGGGTAAGTTGAGGTTTGGTTGATTTGTGGTCAAAGCATGCTTATGTGTTTAGTTGTGTTGTTTGTTGGGGTTTTAAATCAGTTTTGGACCCCTTTGTGCCTATCTTTGAGTATATGCAGGTTGTGGAATTGTGGTTTGCATGTTTGAGTGCAGATTGGGTACGTTTGCATGAAGCATAACAAGTTTCTGCCTTACTAGAGAATCCAGTTTTGGCCGCCGAAAGAGGGTTCGGCCGACGAACATGCTAAGGAGGTGGTTTCGGCTGCCTAAGCTTGCCCAAGCTTGCCCCCGAAAGTTTGGACTTTCGGCTCTGGAGGAGGGTTTCGGCCACCGAAGGTTCCGCCGAAGGTTAGTGGAGAGGACTTTCGGCAGCCGAAGTGCCGCCGAAAGTGCTTGAGGTTTGGCTTTGGAAGGGACTTTCGGCCGCCGAACCTACCGCCGAAAGTGCCCTGTCCAGCCTTCTTTTGCATGTTTTTCTTGATTCTTTTAGGATGTTTTAGGGGGGTTTTGGGGAGTATTTGATAGTTGTTCTTAAGCTAGTTTGGTCCCTCATTTGAGTCCACCTGTGTAGGAACGGACCAGAGGAACCGAAGAGAGCAGCAGTGAGCACTGCTTCAGAGTCAGCTCAGAGTCAGCCAGAGGTTAGTGGAACTAAACTTAATGTTTTAAATTGAGAAATTAAATGCTTTTAGCATGTTCCATGCATCATGATATGTAATAGGTTGAGTGCACTAGAATACACTAATGTGACGCATTGCATTATTCTATGCTTGTACGGATCGGACATAGTTTTGGATTCACTAGCCCTCCGAGTAAAGTCCTGAGGAGCCCTGAGAGGGCCGGGCACAGAGCACCATAAGGTGCGTAGAGAAGTCCTGAGTAGCTCCTTCGCGGGCCGGGCATAGAACAGAGGGATTTTTGAATCTGTCCGTCTGAGATGGGTGATTTACTTGTGATGTGATGCATTCCATGTGAGCATGTTTTATGAACATGTTTTATCTGTTCTACTCACTGGGCTAGTATAGCTCATCCCTCTCCTTTAACCCCAGTCTTGCAGGATCAGAGTCAGAGGGAAGTCAGCAGGGTACAGGAAGAGTAAAGAATTTTGTAATAGCATAGTGTGGACATGTAATATTATAAAGAAATGGTTTAGTATTGTATAGTGTAGAGTATTGTGCTTGACCCATGTTGTAAGTCCCTTTTGTATACATGGTCTGTTTATGTGCTGTGAATGTTTTTATCAGTATGTAAAAACCCAGGCTTAACAGAGTATGAGTTAAACCCGTCTAGAGCAAGCTCTAGTAAGGGGTTTTATAGTACAGAGATAGTGCATGCACAGGTTGAGCCTTGGTTCAGAGAATCAGTTTTATATTTTTACAGAAAATGTATGATCATGTATGGGATTTGACAGGTACACAGAGTGTATAACAGGCTTGCTACGGGTCCCGGCGACCTTAAGTCGACCTGGATCCTAGCGCCGGTAGCGGTCCAATTTTCGGGTCGTTACATCATTTCCCCAGAAGGAATTATTAAAAAAAAAAAACTTCACCATTGATAAAAAAGAAAGCAAAAAAGAACAATGCTCATTGAGTTGAAAATTCGAAAGGGTAGTTTAGGCAAAAGTTAGAGTAAGAAAAAGGATTCACTAAGTTGAAAACCTAAAAAGACAGCTCAAGAAAGAGTCAAAGTCCAAAGAGTACTGAAAAGATGAAGTATGAGATGAAGATCCATTATATTCTAGCAGTTTATTATTTGAGGTCTCTCTCATGACTTGATCCAATGCTACGGATGAGCATCTTCCAAAAGAAAGATTCCAAGAGAGCAAGGGATAACAAAAATACACCGAAGAGAGTGCTTTTGATTCGAATTGGAGTTTGCATTATATTTTTTGAAATCGTGCATTAAAGTTTTCAAAAAAAGAAAAAAAATTCCTTAATAGAGGATATTTAAAAAAATAAAAAAAACCATAAGAGAGAAAATCAAAGAGAAGAAATAAGAGGAAAAAATCATAAGAGAGAAGAAAATCAAAAGAAATAAAGTCAGAGAGAACAAGAGAAGAAGAAAGCATAAAGAACCAAAAAAGAAAGGAACTACAGAGAAGAATCCAAAAAATAGAAAATCAAGGTTTTTAAAGCAAACCAGAATTTTCAAAACCTAAAATTTTTCAGAAATCAGGATTCATATTTTATGGTAAGACTATAGGCATAGCCTTAGGCACATGATATGTTGTGTAAGGCGTCACATATATGCATTAACATATTACCTGTAGATGTCTAAGATATATTATGCACGTATTATGATAGAGCATATTTTAGTCCATATTATCATGATCTTATTGATGTTTATTTACACATTTTCTACCTAATTTTGTGGTTTTAATCATGTTTTGCAGATATTAGGTGTAAAGAGACAATCTGGAGAAAATGCTCTTAAAACTGCCAAAAAGTGCCAAAAAAGGAAAGTTTTCAAATATGGAAAGTGTCAAATAAGGAAAGTTTTCAGAAAAGGAAAGTCCTCAAATAAGGGAAGTGCAGAAGCAAAAGCAAATAAGGAAAGTTCAGTCAGAAGATTATTTAAAATTCAAATCGCAGATCTTTCTTTCCTCATTAAAAAATGTGCACACACTGCAGCAGTCATATCTTCCTATTTAGCAGCAAGATCTCATGAAGACGCACTTGCCTCTTCTGCGTTCAGCATTTAAAATTCAAACGAAGGCTCCACCTAAAAAGGAAAGACTGGACAGATTCACTTTCCCTTCTGCATTCAATGACTGCGCTCCACTTCCTCTTCTGGAATCCGCGCGCATCCTTCCTCTTTTGAAGCCTGATCCGCGTGCCTCCTTCCTTCTAGAGAATTTGCAACACGATTCTTTCCTTTTTAGCACTTTGGACAGCCTCTTCACTAATTAGGAAGCAAGTATGACCTAGGACAGCACTTTCAACTATAAAAAGACACATAAGGAGCCTCCATACAGCTTTTACACACCACCTTGGAGACACCTGCAAAATTCACATCTCTTCTTCTACCTTTCTTCTTTTCTTTATTTTTTATTTTTGTTTCAGCCATGAGAGACTGAAATCTTTTATTCTAGTTGAAGATTAGGTGATGCTTTAGTTGTTTAATGGGTTGTGAGACTTGATCAAACATTGTTTAACTTTTGGGTGTTCAATATTCATGCAATTTCATGCTTAATTTTCATATTACTTTGTTATTGAGATCTACGTTGATTTTTTATTGCAAAATAATTATTTGTTAGTTTGAATGATTTAAATCCGTAATTGCTTAGATTATTCTTACATAAGAACACTTGGCATAAAAACCAAGGAAGTTGCATGATCTAGTGTTATCTCCATACGTTTGGGTAGCTAGGATTGGATCTCTCTATTTCTTAATGCAATTAACAGTTGTTTGTTGCCTGAGGCCCAAGGACGTTCCTTGGCAACTTGTTGATTAGTTATTAATTAGAGGACGTTCCCTAATTAATTTATTCCTAAGGAGAGATAATGGTAGTGAGAGGCTTCCTCCATCTCCATAACTAATCTATTGAATCAACCCAAAAAAACGTCTGTGATCAATCCCAACAACTGAAGTGGATCCAATTCTTCAACTAGAGCTTTCTTATTATTTATTTCTCTTTTATTTTATTATTCGCTTATTTTAATTGCTTTCAGTAGTTTGTTAATCAAATCAATCTCAAACCCCCCATTTTACTTTTACTGCAATTTATTTTTATTCCGCTTTCAGTTTATCTCATTTTTAGTTTAATCCGCTTTCAGTTTATCTCGTTTTTAGTTTATTTGGCTTTCAGTTTTATTTTGTTTAAGTTTTATCTTGTTTCAGCTTTATCTCGTTTCAATTTTATCTCGTTTCAGTTTTATCTCGTTTCAGTTATATTTGCTTTCAGTTTATTTCTCTTTTAGTTTTATTTTTGTTTCAGTTAATTCTCTTGGTCTTGATAAGGAAAAATAGGTAAGTATTCAATTCCCTGTGGATTCGATCCTTTCACCACTATCTGCAATTGTAAATTGTTGATAACCAGAAAGGTTATTTTTGACTGGTTTCGACAACCGCGAGTCATATTACTATAGGACTTTAGCTACACCTGTAAGACATAGACGATATGCATGGGTAGCATTTAGGCTCAAATAGGTAGTCTAGTTTGTTATCAAACTAAGTGATGGTCTAATTCTCCTTCAGAGAAGATAAGTAGGAAATCTAAGAGAACATACACAATCATATTGCACTTTTGCGAGACTTCTAAGGTACAAAGCACACTTTAGAGTTTCTCAGTTAGATTCAGGATAGGTAGTCTAGTTTTTTTTGAATTATGTGAGAGTTTAATTCTTTTAGAACAGGAGATATATAAAAAGCCTAAGAGAGTCTAGGTGCAAGCCTCAAAACACAATCAAAGTCATAGTCATTTAGTTGTATAAGTCCTAATTTAGTTAAGGAAAGTCGAGCGAGTCATAGAAAGTGGTGAGCTCAAACCTCATAGCGCATTAAGGCACTTTGACAAATTCTAGACATATCTAGTTTAGGTCAAAGTGGGGAATAAGTTGTAGACCCCTACTTTTATATTAAGTGTATATGCACATGTGAAGCAGTGAGGGCCTTATGATAAAAAACACATTACAGTCTCGGCTGTAAATATACGTTTTATACCATGAAAAATATTAAAAAAAAATCAAATAAAAATATTTAAATTAAATATTAGATTAAATGAAGTAAAAATTAATTTCTCTCAAAAATACATAACTGGCATATTTTCCTCAATTTTTTATGTGGGACCGGACTTCCTATTCTCTTTTAACTCTCGAATTCTCTCAATTGCTGTAAGAAAATTTAAGAAAGCCTACCATTTTCCAATTGAAGCCATTGTCGCTCCTCTTCTATTCTTCTCCTTCTTTTCTTTTAATTTTCTAAAGGTAATTTATGAAAATAAATACTTCCATGATATGAAATGAGTTTAAAAACATGATAAATTAAGATAACTTGGTAACTCCTTCGCCTTGAATTAAGAATTAATGTAGAGGGTTAATACTGGTTCTTAAGTAAAGTTCAGACTTAAAGAGTGTCTAATACCTTCTCTTTCTCATACTTACTATTTTAAACTTAGACCATTAGATTATGGATTTAAAAAGATGGTAGACTCCTGCTAAAAGTAGGTCATGCAGCTACATCCTTCTATTTATTCATTGCTTTTATCGGGATGATAATTCCTTTCCTCCGCTCTTTACTAAACGTTAAAATATATGGTTCAATAGTAGTATTACGGGAAGATGAAATCTTAATAAGTTATGGAGAGATCGTGTGCCTACATAACTTCTCTATAAAATTAAATAGAGATCTCCTTGCAAGACTACTACTAAACTTTTCGCTAATGACTGAATGTATTTTTTAATTTATAAACTAGTTTGTTACCTCAAAAGGTAATCCCAATGGGAGCCATAAGTAAAAACAATACTTTTTGTTAAAGTACTAAATCTAGTTCAGGAAGATTGAGATAATGTATGAAGAATCCCATTGAGTCCCAATTTACAGCTCATTGACATAGACTTTGTCTCACAATTTTGCCAATTTATTAATTTTTCCATTTTAACAATGTGAATTACCACTTGAAGAACGCAATGAAATTTATATTCACTATGTCTATTTGCCTTCATAAATTTCATCACACTTTTGTAGCTCATCATGTTCTTATTTTGTATTGTGCTCTATTTATTTGCCTTCGCCAAATTCTCAAGTTAGCTTTTTATGGAGCTTGATCCCATTTAAAAGTGTCCAATTCTTTCATTATGTTATTTTCAATATATAAATTTATTAAACTCTAGTTTAAAATGATTAATTTTGAGAGAATTTAAATAAATTAATTTCTTTTTTAATTTTTATATTTGATAAAAATAATAATATAAAATTTTAATTATTGTAAATTCTTGTAAGAATTAATTTTGAACTAAAATCAAATCTTAAGATTTTATAAGAAATTATTTTATTTAAAATTATTTATATTAAAATTACTTGATTAGTTTTTGAGAAATCTATTTTTTTCTTTTCATTTATATTTTATTTTTTATTTATTTTAATTTTAAATTTTCTTGTTTTTTTAATTAAAATTTCTTTCTTTTTTAGAATTTAGTTTTATATTGAATATTAATATTTAATATATTTATAATTGATATTAAGAAATTTGTTATATTATTTTATTGATTTTTTTTAAAAAAAGTCTATCTTAATTTATATTTTTTAATGGTAAAAAATAATGTAAAGTTTAAATTTTAAATATTTTGAAAAATATTAATAATATTTTTTAAAAAATATTTTTAATGTGACAAAAATTATTGTTATTTATAAGAATAAATATTTTTGTTTAGTTTAGAATAATAAGGATGATTAATGAAATACATCAATTTAAATTTATTATTACTTTATTTCAAATAAAAAAAGCAATTCAATTTTATTATCTTAAAATTTATTCCAAACAAAGTAATTTTTTATAAATAAAAATGAACTAATTTTTATTAATAAAATTTAATTTTTTTTCTTATAAAAAATACATTCCAAACAAGGTGTAATACTGTAATTTTCAAAAGTTTTGAGATTACTTTCAAACATCGTTAAATTTTAGTTGAAAAAAAAATTAATTTCTCTTTTAAAAAAGAGAAAATAATTTTTTTAAAATTGACTTAATTTTCTCTTTTAATCAATAAAATATTTGTTATTTTTATTTTTTCACAAAACAAAAGAAACATGAATCAAATTGAAAATTTTTATTAAAAAAGGTGTAGCCCATTATAGAAATGATAAATTATTATCACAGTCGTATTTTTTTTTTTTTCGAAATTCATTGCTCAATAATTTCATTTTTAAATCCCTCAATTAATTAAAATGATATTGTATTTTATAAAATCACACTATTTAATCATTCTCTCAAATAATATTAGGTAACTTATTTCAAATTTAGTCAAATTAAAATAGAATAAATACTAAATAATATAAATATTTAATTACTAACATCTTCTTTGATAAAATTGTTAAAGACTTCATTTGAAATTATTTATTTTCCATGAAAATAATTTAAATAAATTTTATGAAATCATGAATGGGTTTAATTTCCTTTCAAATATTTTTTAAAGTTAATCCATTTTAAGTGATATATAAAAAAGAAATTAATTAAATTAAATTCTTATACAATTTTAATTATAAATAATGAAAAAGAATTTACTTTTATAAAATATAAAAATATTTTAATTGAGTAATTAAAAATTAAGAATTAAAAAATAATTTTAATAAAATATAAAAATCAGATAATAATCCATCCTAGTGGAAAATATTGGGGCTGATGAGACCTTTACCCTTATATTTTTGGTAGTGCAGAGACAGAGAAGCAATATATATCTAAAGATGACTCATGAGTTGATCCTAAAACAAAGGCTTCTAGTAGTCAAATAAGGACCATCTGTTGAGGCAAGAGCATATTCACTACTTCTCTCTTACCCACCAAGAAGTGAAGGAAGTTTCAATGAGCCATCAGCTAGCCATAGGTCAACGCCTGATCGTCCATCAATCTACGCAGAGCCATGGGTCCCTCCACTACTGAGAAATGATCGGTTTCTAGTTGTTGGTCTGCTAGCTTTTTGATGACATATATGTATATGCTTCATGGGTTGGGTTGGGTTGGGTTTGGTTCATTGAGTCTTTGATTCTTTAATTATTGTTATCCCCACCACAAAAGATGTTCAATGCCTTTTGTGATTGAATTGAACTTTTACACTTGGTTTGTTATAGACTATTGGATGTGGAAAACAAATATAGATCATCACCCAAATTCATTGATTTGGCATTTTTATCATTCAACTTCTACATCTTAGATTATTATTACATAATGATTATTATTATTACATTATTCCGCATAGATATAAATTTAACATAAATATAAAAATTTAAGGAATTATCTTTTGGAAAAATTAATTTTTAAGATAGAGTTGAACTCAATCTATTTTATCACTATCATATTAAAATCTGTTTTTCTTCGATATTAAGCCACTTGCAAATGTGTATGCTCGCAAACTTCATATTCCATATGCTTAATGCTTATGTTTACGTGTGAGGGGTGTTCTCTCACATTTATCTACACTAAGTATTTGAGAAATCCTCCCATTTTAAGTTAGCTTTTGTAATAGAGTTAACGTCCAGTCGATTTTATTAACATAAATTACTATTTAATCTCTTAGCTTTATAAAATATAAATATGTATGTAGTTAAAAAGTATGTATATAACTTAAGTCTAGAGTTAAAGAATTACAATTTTATTTTTATTTAAAAACCAATTGGTCGAAAAAGACCTAATCTTTGCTTCGTTTTACATTTCAATTTAAACATTTAAATTTTGAATGAATAATTAAAAATATTATGTCTATTATAAAATATTTATAATTGTTACTGCAAAATAAAATCTATCTAGTACATTTAATACTTAGATTACTATTATCTTTAGAATTAAATATGTCGGTTAATTATAGTTAAGCATGAGTTAATATTATTTTGATATATGAAATTAGTTTACATTTAAAAGATAATAAAATATTACACATGTTATGCCACCATAATTTTCATATTTTGATTTTTTAAAAATTGATCAAAATTATATCAAATTATAAATATTAGGCCAATTTATTTAAAATTTAGAAGTTTAGATTAAAATGCAAAATAATATAAATATTAAATTTTTTCAGTCAAATAGTTTTATTTAAAATATTTTATATTAAATACTAATTAATGTTGCTAAAATTAGATTGATGATGTGGCTGAAATAGAGCTGTGTTGTGATTTGTTAGAACCTGCAAGAAAGAGAATGTGAGGTCACTTCGATGCTCAAGTCAGTATCTTAAAAAGTAGAGAGAATGTGATGAATTACTTAGAGTTTTTGTGTTAGAAAATAGCATACATTTTTCTCTGTGATTTTTCTCTTTTTATATTATAAGAGTGTGGAGATGAATATAGAATTTCTTGATAATTCGGCGATGCTGTGATCGGTTACTTGATAAGAGATATCGTCAGCTAATAAGTTGGTGATCCTATAATTACATGTGTAATTGAGATATGCTGGGCTGTACTTATTAACGATAACCTAGCGCCGAGGCTCTTCTTGCTGAGGAAAGGGCAAGTCTTGATAATGATCCAAGTGTTAGTATGTCCAGATATTCCTTCCTCGGGATAGATCGCCTTTCCTAATTATTCGGTCCTTGCGACATGGCCTTGTCTCATAGTGATAGTTTATGGCTTATCTTTGGCAGTTGTTATGTAACATCAGAGATCCCTTCGCTGATCTTTGATTCTTTAGATTCGAAGGAGCTCGCTGTTCTCGAGATCTAGGGCACGTGGAATACTAAGATTGGTTTTTTGCCGCTCACGCCGTTTCACCTATCTAGCCCCTCAATGATGACTACTTCGCTTATTGTGCTGCATTTAAAGCCTGCCGTCGAAAACCGTCTTATAAAGGCCATTCTTTTCCCTAAGAATCACTTTTGCTATCTCCTGTGGTCTTTTGCTTTTAGAGAACTTATTTGCTATTTCTTTTCTGCTCATACTCTTTTCGATAATTTCTACTTTCTTTTTCCTTTCTGACACGGAACAACTAGCCTTGAATTTTATGGCAGACTTGGACCGGGGCTAACTTTTATATTTTAATTATTATTTTGGATATTTTGGGTATTTTTATAATTTTGCATATTAGAGTTTTATTTCTATTGTAAATAGCCTCCCTTGGCTATTAGGATTTTAGACTCCTATTAGGATTAGGATTATTTTATTTCTATTATAAATAGCATCCCTTGGCTATTAGAAACTCACTTTTCAATTTTCAATCTTTGAGGAATTTCAATAAGACTTTTAGTCTTTCAGCCTATATTTTCTTTTATTTTGTCTTAACCAAACGATATTGGTTAAAACTCCTGACGGAGTCTAAATAGTCCTACATCAATCAGGGTCTTGTTACTGTAAGGAAACCCAGAGATTACTGCAAGGAAACCCAGAGATTACTGCAACCCAAAATTACGAGCAGAAAAAGATCTTTGTTTTTCCTTCAGGATCCAAGTGCTTCGTTTAATTCGAAAGGAATGATAAACAGACTAACCTTTTAAACTTGACGAAAAGAAACTGTTCTGGACTGATGGTGATGCTTCTAAGATGAACACCCTCAATGGTATCCACACGAACATTTCCTTCTGGAGTACTAGCTTTATGAATGGATGGATTAGCTATGTGCTCCCAATCTGCAACCTAAAAAAAAACGATTAAGTAAAAAAAAAAAAATTAATCCCGCAATTCAAAGAAGGTATTTTATTCATTTTTTTAGTCTTTTCGTTTTTCCACACTTCTTTTCGTAAATGGATTGTGTTCATAACCAACTATTACAATATCGCAGATACTAATATATCTATATGATAATCTTGATCCCGCAATTCAAAGAAGGTCTTTTATTTGTTTTTCTCAGTCTTTTCGTTTTTCTATACTTCTTTTCGTACAAAAGTTGTGTTCATAACCACTTATCACAATATTGCAGATACTAATATATCTATGTGATATGTATTTTTCAAAAGAAAATAAAAATTTTTTTATCTATAACAGTTACAGATAAACTGCAAATCTTTTAAATATTATTATTTTATAATAATAAAATAATTAATATTAATAATAATATTTTTATTATTATTAATTATACTAACGGCTTCTTAGCCCATTAGTATGGCATAGCACATCAATAACGTCCTTTTATGTGTGATCCGATAGGCTCATATTAATTGATAATAGGCCCAATCCCACAAGACCCATAAATTATAAGCAGTCTCTAGTAAGACATTATGACTACCCAATTAATATGAGGATGAATAGTCCGATGAAACCTAATAAACAAAACATGTATTAATTCCTTTGTCACACGATATCTAGTTTGAACATAAGCAATGGTTAATGTCAAACTTATAATGTTCAAACTTATATTTTCTTGATCTCTAAGTAGACTGATAAAATCAAATGATATTGATCACATTATCAATGCATTTGAGCATGACCATACATTTCTCAGTCTCACTTATCGATGGGCACAGAAGATATTTCTCTCAAAGAGAGAAACAAATTCTATCTTGATTGTTCAATATCTTCTATATTATTTCTATTATGTTCAATCATAACCTTTATGATTATCCGATTAAAAATAATATTTGGTCATGTCAAAACACAACGGTCCTTATATTGGAAACTATGACAATCTCAAGTTAAAGGCTTAAAACATAATTATCTTAAGATTCACTTATGACAATAACTCATGTAGTGATCATGGATCCATCCAATACTTTTTGAATTATGTGATTGTTTGATTCTTAACATCTAATGTTGTCACTCACAATTCACTGATGTATGGATATTAGCTATGCAACCAAATTGATAAGGCTAGAAAGCTATTTGATCGGATGGGGATAGATGCAATAGCGAACAATATTAGCTACAGCATCTTGATTAATGGATAATGTAAGTGAAAAAGGATAGATGAGGCAAAGGAACTTTTTGATGAAATGTATCATAAAGGTTTAGTTCCTGATATTGTTACTTATAATACTTTTATAAAGGGCCTATTTCAAGCGGGGAGGCCTCAAACTGCACAAGGGCTCTTTCACAATATGTGCTCTCATGGTCAGCAGCCAAATATTGTAACCTTCTCTATTATGATTGATGGCTTGTGTAAAGAGAGGGATCTCGATGAGGCAATCGCATTACTGAAAGAAATGGAGAAAATTTAGTTGAAGCCTAATATTGTGATCTATTGCATTCTGATCAATGGTATGTGCAAAGCTGGAAAGATTAATGATGCCAAGGAACTATTTTCTAGACTTTTTAAAAATGGTTTACAACCTGATGTTTATATATGTAGTGCAATTATGAAAGGACTCTGCCAAGCAGGTTTAATAGATGAATCATAGAAGGTGTTTAGAGACATGGAAAAGGTTGGGTGTTTACGGATTGATTGTTGTTAAAATGTGATTATTCAAGGGTTTCGCAGGCATAATGACTTACCAAAAGCATCAGAACTTATCAATGAAATGGTTGACAAGGGATTCTCTGCTGATGCCACTACCACTGATATGGTTGTTCATTTATTGCACAATGATGATCTCTTTCTAAGCAAACTAAGAAATCGTTCGGAGGCTTCTAAAAGGTGTTTAGGCCCTGTTATGACCAAACTTACCATAGGCTTTAGAGAAATTGACATACTAAGAAGATTTTTTATCTCATTTAATTTTGAATTTATTCTTTTCCATGAGTTTTCAAAAATATTATGGTAATTCCTTCATTTTGAATGTTTTCCTTATGAATAGCTATATTATTTCATCAACTGTCTTGGTTAGTTTTTCTATATTGTTATCTAGTCTGGAGTTTACAGCCACAACTAAACCTTAATGTGGAACTAGTTGAGATCAGGTATACAGATTTTTGTTTTTAAATAATAATAATAAAAATATTTATCCTGTCTGGGCTGGAATATAATTTCTTAAAAACTGAAAGCATTTTAACTTCTTGATATTTTTATCTTCTAATCAATATGATTGAGGAAGAGTTTACTATACTTACAAAAATCATGCATGATTTTGTTTTCTTTGAAAATGAAAATATTGTAAGTTAAAAAAGAAATGAATTCTTTTATTCCAAAAAAAGTTATAAAAAAAAAATTAATTAAATTGAATTTTTATGAAATTTTTTATTCCAAACAAGAGGTTAATGTATAATGAGAAACCCTATGGCAAATACCTGTGAACTCAGTTTTCTGCATAAAATGCATTCTGTAATCCTGAGATTTGGTCAGTTCCTTCTTCATTTACTTAAAACTTTTTTACTTGGACTATATCTATGTATTATGTAAAATCTATCTTTTACATGTTCCATATGGTCCAAGCACCTAATGTTCTCTTGCTCCCTAGCTTCTATATTGTTTAAATTCCTTTCAGCTTGCAGACAGGCAACTTGCATGTTACAGTACAAGGCCTCAGATGGGACTCGAACTTGAGAATTCATACCCTCAAAATGACTCCAATATTTATTTTTAATCGTCTTCTCTTCAGGTTTCAAGCATTATTTATTTAGACTCCTTGCATGGTTGGCCTTTCTTTCTCCAATAATACAAGTAATTATAGAACAGATGATGGCATACTGCCACTGATGCTCATACTTTTCTTCTTAAGGTAATTTTAGAATTAACTCTATAAATTCAAGGGAGCTTTCAGTTAATTACTAATGACATTATTCAGAATTTCAAGATTTTAACCAGTTTATGTTTTGCAGTTTGTAGTGGTTTGAATTATATTGAGAGTTCGTAAAAAAGCCATTCTATATTTCTGAGGAGTCCTATACTGAAATTTATGTACATGTTAGTTTTTAGTATTTGGTAAATGTAATTTAATGATTACGACTGTATAAGGCTTGGTGGAGAAACAAGGAATAGTTTGTGAAAAAATTAAATTTTATTAACGGTCAAGGATTATAAGAGAATTTGGCAAGTGAACAATGTTTTTTATCCTTTAATTCAGCATCTCACAGCATTGTTACTGATTGTATTTTCAATTAATATATATTTTTCAATTATAATATATATATCATTCCACTCATTCTATATAATATATTATAAATAAATTAATTTATTATAAATACTATTTATTTATAATTGAGAATATATTAATTCAAATTAGATTTTTATAATTATAAAAATATAATATATTACGAGAATAAAAAATATAATAATCTAATTAAAAAGTTTTAAATACTCAAATAATAAAAAAAGATTTTTATAAAAGAGACTATAAAATTTTGGTCTATATTGTAAATTAATAAAGAAAATTTAAAAAAATAAATAGCGCTACTACAGTGTCACATCTCCATCATAACATCAAATTCTATTTTAGCATTTTAGATAGTTTTTCAACGCAACACCAAAATCACACTTTAAGTGTTGTTTTAGAGGCTATTTCTAACGCTAAAATAGAATTTGATGAAGCGTTGAGATGGCATGCAATTAATGTTTTATCAATAATTTTTTTTAATTAAATTATGGTGATAAGGATTCTGTTAATGGTATGGGAGAAGCATTAAAGCATTTTGAATTACTGTCAAGATCGCAACTGAATGACGCAAGGAGTTTTGTGTACTTTGCTAAAGTTTCTTTTTTTTTCTTTTGTCGAATTGCTAAAGTTCAAAGAGTAGATAACCTAATTTTTGAATTTCAAAGAAGGTATACTGCCTGTCACTCACAATGGGAATGCTCCTACTTTTCACAGTTATGAATAAGATGCATTATGTTCATTGGGTGGAAAGAATCACTGCTAGAGTTTCTAGTTGAGCCATAAAGAACCTGTATTATACCAGTAGAGTGCAATTGATTAACTCGGTGATTAGAATTGCAAATGTTTAGTGATGTGTATTTTTATTCTCCTTAAATCTAATGTGAAAAAGATAAATAGATGTAGAAATTTTTTATGGAGAGAATAGTAGAAGGGAAAAGGAGAGCAATCTTAGGATATGATATACATGCCTAAGTGTGAAGTTTGGCTTGGGAATCAAGGAGATTGTCCCATGGAACATGGCTATTGTGGTAAACAAATTTAGAAGCTTTTAACCTTTAAGTCATCCATATGGGCTACATATGGGCTACATGGGTTGTAAAGAACCAGCTGAAGCAATTGAGTTTTTGGGGAATATCTAAGCCTCTAGAAGCCATTTGGAGGGATGAGGAACTATTTAACATGCACTTTTCTTATTTTCTGGGTAAGGGAGATATCTCCTTCTAGTATGACCCTTGAATGAGCGGGAAAAGTATGGTCGAAAAATATCATATTCTTTGAATCGAAGATGTTGATGTGATAAAAAACTATTTAGATTCCGTCAAGAGTTTTAATCAATATCGTTTGACTAATAGTTAAGGGAAGTTATTTATAATATAAACAAAACCCTAATATATAAAATTATAAAAATATTTAAAATATCCAAAAAAATAAATAAAATATAAAATTGAACCCTAAACAATAAAATTTTCATATTAAACTTTATAATAAGTCTGCGGCTCTCGTCATACTTTTAAAAGTCGTGCGTCTCGAAATTTTATTTTTGAAAAGTTATTGTGGATCTCTATTGAATGTCGTCAGTAAAAATTAGATCTAATTCAAGTGTACTGTAAAATCTAAGGTCAATTGATCTATGTTATGATGTGCCTAAAAGAGCCAAAGTAAGGGAATAGGGAAGGAGGGGGCATTGGAGGTTATTGATTCTTATAAAAACTGTTATAAAGGATGCTTAGAATGAGATTAGCACCTTTGAAGTCAAGAAAGAACAAGATGGTATTATAAAAAAATCTCTTAATTTTTATTATATTTCAGAAAAAGTCTCCTTACCTGCAATAATATAATATATTTTCAAATTAAAAAGAAAAAAAATTATATTTTTCTCCTCATTTCTTTTACTTTTATCTCTTACTTTTATAATTAAATTAATAAAATATTGTATTATATTTTATTCTATTTACTAATAAAATTAGTTATTACTAATTATTATTTTTATTATTAAAATAAAAAAGTTGTAACTTTTACATTATTTTATTATTATTTTTCAAAGTTATTAAATTTTCAATATTTTTATTTACATATATATATATATATATATATTTAATTACAGTTCATAAGATTTTTTTAATAAAACTTCTTAAGGTCTTAAATAAATTAATATTAATAATCTTAATTAGAATATTACATAAACAAATATTATAAATCAAGATTGAAAAATGAAAGAGCAAGATAATCTTATTTTTTTTAATTTGCAAAGTTGCTATTGTAAGTGTGAGAAACTTTTGCTGAGATAAAATTAAAATTAAAATTAAAAGATATTTTTGACAATAAGTTTATATGCAGTATTGTTAATAAAATTTTCTAAATATAAAAAATGATATTTTTAAACGATTTAATTTTTTATTTATTTATAAAAATACGTTTTGACTGGCCATTTTCTTTAAATTACTTTAATTTTTCATTTATTTCACGAAAAATATTGAAATTAATTTTGTAGACATGGATTAATTAATATTACTATTTATAATTATGTCTGATACAATGAGAGTTCTCATCACATTACACCACTTGTCCTTGAAAGAGTGTATCATCTTTTGGATTCTTACCAAAAACTGAATTTGTAGGAAACATTGTCCCATTTTGTCAGAAAGGGATTGGAATCTTGAAGGTCCCCTCCCAAGAGAATGATTTTTTTCTCAATGTAAGGTCGATTCTTGCAATATTCGAACAGAGACTAATTAAAAGTAAGACTTTACGGTACCACAAAACCACCTTCTTCAAGTGAGTGTGACCTAACAATTAAGTTTCGTACACTTTTCGTGTGTTCAGCCTCACAAGCCTCTTCTTTCTTCCTTTTTGTTTAGGATACTTAATGCGGCAAGATAAATCAAGAAAAATTAAAATGCAAAAAAAAAAAAAAAAGAAAAATCTATTTTTTAATATATTGTTTGATCAGATTATTAGATTATAAATATTAAATAATTATAATATTATAAAAGACAGGAATTATAAAGTAAAAATTAGAATATCAACTGATTTTTCATTTAAAAATTATGGAGCAAATTATATATTTAACCCATTTAGTGTAACTACAACTCTTATTTCCATATTTCCCTCATTTACTGTAATTAGGAGGCAATTACTTTGAGAAAATTCCTCTTATATATTTTTCCCTTCTCTTTCTGTTTAATGTTTAAACAAAAAAATTTGGGAAAATCATTTTTCTTTTTTTTTTTCTCTTCATTCTCAATTTCAAACAATGGGTCATAATTCAATAGTGGTACTGTGGTCCATTACATGACCTTATTATTTAGACACCCACCTATAACTATCGTCCTTGTTGATCATGGAATACAAGTATTGTCCCTTTGTATTTTCTTCCAATATTCTTTAGCAAAGCCCCCATCAACTTTCGTAACCACAAGTTAAAAAGCCTGGGAAAAAGAAACCAATGAGGTGTCGCTGAGCCCATTTTTCATTTCCTAGGTCAGGTGAATGATGGATCATTAGAAAGAAAAGATAAATAAAAAAATAATTTGATACCACCATAACGGAAATGATTTTTAACGACTTACAACTCAAACGAGGTTTGATATTTTTTAAAAATCAAAATGGAAAGTCTCAAAATCCTGAAAAATTAAAGAGAGAAATATTCATGCTAAATATCATATTTGAAAAATAAAAAAAAATATTCACAGTACAACCAACGAAATGCATTAAAATGCAATAGATAACAAGAAATACAAATGTTTATAAATTCAGTCTGGTCAATAAAACAATGAGAGCATAGGGTTAAAGGTTTAAGGATTCAACCGTGATCGAATCAAAATTTGGGAGTATAAATAAATCAAACTGTCTGTGAACTATTCGAAATTTAACTCTATAAGAATTCGACCGGACTCGACTCAATTTCTAAATAAGTCAAGTTTGAGTTTAATTTTTAAACTCTTAGTAAACGAATCAAATTAAAACTCCATGGTTGTAATATCCGGCTAGACTCCGGTATCGGAATTCCTACCGTCCGGTGGAATCTCGGATGTCAAAAACCTCTAGAAGGGTAAAATCATGTTTTTATAAAATGTTTTCATGTATTTTATGGTTTTAAGTAAGAAAGAAATTGAGTTTTGAATGAAAAAGACCATAGAGGGAAATCCAGGTTCGGCCGCCGAACATGCATGAGTTTTGGAGTCACCTTCGGCTTTCGAAGGTGGCCTGGCTAGCCACCTATAAAAGGCCCCATGGCCGAAAATGGGCGAGCTTTCTCCCCTATTTTCGGCCAACGGTGAGTCCATGCCCTCCCATGGTTAGTTTTGATGATTTTCCTCAAATCTTTCAAGTTTTAACAAGTTTTAACTTGGTTTTGAAGATTTTTGAAGCTAAGATCAAGTTTTGGAACTTGGAGACCCAAGGAGCTAGATTTCTCCCATCTCCAAGTTAGGATCGTCTCTCCTCTCGATCTTCAAGAGGTAAGCTTAGATCCTACCTTTCTTGTATGTTTTAAACAAGTTTTGAGGGGTTATGGGGGTAGAAATGCATGTTTAGGTTAATGTTGAGTTTATGGATAATGTGTGTTGTATGAGTTGCTATATGTATTTGTGTTGGGGTTTAGGTTAGTTTGAGACCCCTATATACTTATTTTATTGTGTATGCATGTTGTAGAATAGCCAAATGCATGTTTGAATAGTTTGGGAGGCAAAATGTGCATGAGGAGGCTGAGTTCTGCCACTTTGGGAGAACTCAGGTTCGGCAGCCGAAGGACTTTCGGCCCCCGAACCTGCCTGTGGAGGCAAGCCTTTGGCTGCCGAACCCTGCCCCCGAAAGTTGGACTTTCGGCTCTGGAAGGGAGTTTCGGCCGCCGAACCTGCACGAGTTTCGGCTCTGGAACCACTTTCGGCCGCCGAAGGTGCTGCCGAAAGTGGCTGAGTTTCGGCTCTTGAGGGACTTTCGGCCGCCGAACCTGCTGCCGAAGGTGCCCTGTTCAGCCTTCCTTTGCATGTTTTCTATGATTGTTTTAAGGTATTTTAGGGGGTTTTTGGGGAATAGTTTAGAGTCAGGTTCGTCTATGTTTGGTCCCTCATTTGAGTCCACTTGTGTAGGTTCAGACCCAAGGAACCGAGGACCCCAGCAGTGAGTCAGCTGCTACAGAGCAGATCAGAGTCAGCCAGAGATGAGTAGAACTAAACTATGTTTTAAATAATGAAACTTTTTAGCATGTTTCATTCATCATGAATGCCATGTTTATATTAAGTTGTATTGCATTAGAATTCACGAAGATGATGCATTGCATTCTTTGTTGTTGATGTGGATGGATGTTGGATGATCCATTAGCCCTCAATATGTATGATGATTAATGAAAGTCCAAGGTTGCCCATGTCCACGCGTCCTGGCATTTATTTATGTATGATGATTAATGAAAGTCCAGGGCTGCCCATGTCCACGCGTCTTGGCATTGTGTGATGATTAAGAGGAAGTCCTGCGGAGCCCCGTCGAGGGCCAGACACATTGGAATTAGAGGGTTATTGGTGACAAGTCCATCCGTGATGTGAATTGTATGTGTTGTGATGCATTACATGAAAGCATGACTTACGATAATGTTTTATGGTTCTGCTCACTGGGTTTTTTAGCTCACCCCATTCCCTTAACCCTCCGGTGTGCAGGTACGGGATAGATCAGGATGTCAGCAAGAGTAAAGTCATGTTTATGTAATAGTTAGATGTGGACATGAAAATGTTGGAATGTAAAGTGTTGAATAGTCATGTAATGTAATGATGATATTGAGGATTAGAATTGTGCTTGACCCTAGTATGTATGGTTAATCCCTTTTGTATACATGATCTATGTAATGTTTTATGTAAACCAAGCTTAATGTATGATATGTTACCCCATTGGAGCATTTGATGAGGGCTCCAGTGTGGGGTTTTATGTTTATGGTTATGTGCATGCATAGGTTAAGCTTGGTAAATGAAAGAAAAGTTTAAAGTTTTAATGTATATGTTTGATCATGTATGGGATTTAACAGGTGTACAGGAGGTATGTTAGGCTTGCTACGGGTCCCGGCAGCCTTAAGCCGATCTAAATCCTAGCGCCGGTACCGGTCCGATTTTCGGGTCGTTACAGATTGGTATCAGAGCCCTAGGTTCATATGGTCGGACCTAGAGAGTGTCGGGCTTATAGATGTTATAGAAGGGCAAGCACAATAGGAAAATCATGTCCACTAGGATAGGATGTAGAGTCCTGTCTTGAATGATGGTGTGAAATGCCATGATTTTATGCATGTGCATTGATGATATGCTGTGTATGTGATGTATGTGATGCGGGTTCATGTGTTTCCACATGAACCATATGATGCTAATGTTTTATGTGATGTGTGCTGTTTTTCAGTAAGCAAGATGAGAGGCACTCGTTGATCTGCACGATTGACTGGAGTACCACCAGAGAATGAGGGCATGGATGCCCGTCCTCCTGCATTGCCTAGGGCAATGTCATGCAGGTCTAGTAGGGAGAGAGTGTCAAGGGACCCTAGAAGGTCTTTTGATATGAGTAGAAGGGGAACAGTACAGGGAGAAGTGTCAGAAGATGTGGGGGATGATATGGATGTGGATCAGAGGAGGGATGGCAGTCTTGGTGTTAGCATGTCTGAAGAGGGCATAGGAGAGTCTCAAGGAGGCACTCAGGCCTCGGAGTTTGTTCAACCACCCCAATACCCACCCTTTTCACAGAATCCCGGGTATTCGATGGGAGGTACATTGGATTACCCCAATTTTAACCCTTATCCTTCTTACATGCCATACCCACCTTTCTACCCACCATACCCACAGTACCCTATGTACCCACCCCCATCCTTTTATCCAGGTACAGCAAACCCCAATCCAGGGGATGTTGCACCTCCTCCACCACCAGCTGAACCTATGGTCCCAGAAGCCCAAGCACCTAAACCTAGCTCATCTGGAGGGAGCAAGGTCAAGATGATTGACTACTTGAAGTTGGATGCTCCTAAGTATGAACCAGGTGATGATCCATTTGAGTACCTCAGGATAGTCAAGATGATAACAGATGAGTTAGGGGCAGATGACAGTAGAGCCATTCAGATGGCTGGGTTCACACTGAAGTGCAAGAAGGCCCGAGAGTGGTTTAAAAACTATGTGAACCCGAGGTTGGATAGTCTATCATGGGAGGAGTTTGCTAATGAGTTTGCAGGATGGGCTTTCCCTAACAGTTCAATGGAGTTGAAGATGACTGAGTTTGAACAGTTGAGGCAGACAGAGAAAATGAGTGTAGATGAGTACACAAATAAGTTCTTGGAGCTATTGCCGTTTGCAGGGCAAAATCTGGACACAGACCAGCAGAAGGCTAGGAGGTATATTGTAATGACCCGGAAACCGGACCGCTACCGGCGCTAGAATCCAGGTTGACTTAAGGTCACCGGGACCCGTAGCAAGCCTGCTATACTCTCTATGCACCTGTACAATCCCATACATGATCAAACATTTGCTGTAAAAATATAAAACTTTTCTCTGTACCAAGGCTCAACCTGTGCATGCACCATCTCTGTACTAGAGAACCCCTTACTAGAGCTTGCTCTAGATAGGTTACAACTCATATTATATTAAGTCTGGTGATCATACTCATAAAACATTTCAATAACATATTAACATATTTACATAAACAGACCATGTATATAACAGGGATTTACAACACAACTGGGTCAAGCACTATTCCATTACATGACCTTATTATTTGGACACCCACCTATAACTATCGTCCTTGTTGATCATGGAATACAAGTATTGTCACTTTGTATTTTCTTCCAATATTCTCTAGCAAAGCGCCCATCAACTTTCGTAACCACAAGTTAAAATGCCTGAGATAAGAAACTAATGAGGTGTCTCTGAGCCCATTTTTCATTTCATTTGTGAATGATGGATCATTAGGAAGAGAAGATAAATAAAAAATAATTTGATACATAACAGTAATGATTTTTAACAACTTACAATCAAATGAGGTTTGATAATTTTTTAAAAATTAAAATCAAGTCTCTAAATCATGAGAAATTAATGAGAGAAACATTCATGCTAAATATCACATTTTCTATCATATTTAGAAAATGAAGAAGAATATTCGCAGAAGATGTAATAGATAACAAAAAATACAAATGTTTATAAATTCAGTCCGGTCAATAAATCAGTGAAAGTATAGGATTAAAAGTTTAAGAGTTCAACCGTGATCAAACTGAGTTTTAGAGTTGTAAATTGAACCAAATTATTTGTCAACTACTCGAAGTTTGTGTAACGACCCGAAAATCGGACTGCTACCGGCGCTAGGATCCAGATCGGCTTAAGGCCGCCGGGACCCGTAGCAAGCCAAACATTCATCCTATGAACCTGTTTAATCCCATACATGATCAACAACGAACATAAAAATTTGAAATTTTCTTTCTATTCATTCATTCTTTCATTCATTCACCAAACTCAACCTGTGCATGTACTATATATAAACATAATCATTAACATTAACTCCTCTTTGGAGTCTCATCAATACCCCAATTGTAATACCCGGCTAGACTCCGGTATCGGAATTCCTACCGTCCAGTGGAATCTCGGATGTCGGAAGCCTCTAGTAGGGTAGAAACATGTTTTCATAAAATGTTTTAATGTATTTCATGGTTTTAAGTAAAAAGGAAATGAGTTTTTGCATAAAAACAACCTTGGAGGAAAACTCAGGTTCGGCCGCCGAACCTCAAGTTCGGCCGCCGAACATGCATGCCTTCGGGAGCGCTTTTAGGCCCCTCGAAAGCATAAGTGAGGGAAGTCCAGGTTCGGCCGCCGAACCTTATGTTCGGCCGCCGAACATGGCATGCATGCGGAGGCACTTTCGGCTCCCGAACGTGGCCTGGCCAGCCACCTATAAAGGGGTCCCTTAGCCAAAAACGGGCGAGCTTTTTCCCCATTTTCGGCCAAGGTGATCTCGACGCCGCCCCTCACCGATCTTGAGTTCTTTCCTTCAAATCTTTCACGATTTTCACAAGTTTTCATCTTTGTTTCGAAGATTTTCGAGTTTAAGCAAGTTTTGGAGCTTTGAGGTTCAAGAAGCTCAATCTCTCCCATCTCCGAGCTAGGATCGTTTTCCTCTCGATCTTAAATAGGTAAGGGCCGATCTTGAGCTCACTATATGTTTTAAACAAGTTTTAAGTTGATCTATGGGGTAGAAATGCATGGTTAGGTTATTGTTAGGTTTATGGGTTTAATGTATGTTTATGAACAATGTGAGTTGTTTGATGTGTTGTAGTTGGGGTTTTTGATGGTTTGAAGCCCCTAGGAGCTTGTATGCTTGTTTGTGTATGATTGGGAGTGTTGTAGAATAGGTTTATGCATGTTTGAAAAGTTTGGGAGGCGTTTGTGCATGAGGAACCAAGTTTCTGCCCTTTGGCAGAAACCAGGTTCGGCAGCCGAAGGACTTTCGGCCGCTGAACCTGCCTGGGAGGCAAGCCTTTCGGCTGCCGAAGCCTGCCCCCGAAAGAGGACTTTCGTCTCTGGAGGGCAGTTTCGGCCGCCGAAAGTGCCGCCGAACATGCATGAGTTTCGTCTCTGTCTAGGAGTTTCGGCCGCCGAAGGTGCCGCCGAACCTGCCTGACTTTCGGCTCTGGAGGGACTTTCGGCCGCCGAACCTGCCGTCGATATGCCCGGACAAGCGCAAGATGGTCACTGTAATCACGAGCAGAGAACTGTGCTTTGGCAGACTCCGCAAGCTGAAGTAAAAAAGATATAGTTAGATCAATAACCACAACTATATAACCAGTACAAGCAAAAGAACATGAATTCCACGAACACACAAGAGATGCCAAATATGAAATCTACATTTACAATTTCGAAACAATTTTTGTGTGTGTGAAATTCAGTTACAAATTACATTTGATATGAACATCATTTCAATCACAAATCATCATAATACTAAATCCACTCCATCTTTAATCAAGCCAACAAAAATATTATTTAGTGATAGAACCTGAAGAGTTCTTAACAATTATGCCAATTATTATTAACAAATTAATTGAATAAATTCCTCATTATCCTTGAAAGGAAAAAAAGGGCTAAACCCCAAATTAACAAGAACAGCTATAAGAATAACAAACACTGATAATATAATGAATAAGCCAGCTTCTATTTCTTGAAGGAGGATTCCAAAATACATGATATCTTAAGTTAGATTTGCTTCACAATTCACCATCAAATTTATTTTAAAAAAAAGCCCTGATTTTTTTTGGTAAAAAAAAAAAAGCTCTAATAACTATGCATAATCCTGATATCCCACTCTTTATCTAGAAATTGACAAGTATCAGCATCAACCTTCAAATCTATAAAAAAAGCCTCCAGAAATACAAATCATGAGGATGGAAGAGAAGTGGAGAATGAAATGAAATGTTGTGTAGTGCTAGAATTCAAGATTTTCTGCTATTATTTAGCCTAGATGTTGTGAATATCCTGTATTCTTGATTTAATCTCTCGCTGATTTTGTGCTTTTTCCTCTTTAATTAGGATTCTGTTGTATGCCTATTCATACTTCTTTGTGAACATTAGAATTGATTGGTATAATTACTGATTTTTTCACGTAGCAACTTGTGTGAATGAGACAGATGTTTTTGTCTTCCCTGTCAGGTACGTGATATCCTAAAGGACTGGAGTTTTGTTGTCTTTTAACTGTTTTTGACATAGGACAACTGCAATTTCAAAATCAGTCTCATTTCACGCCAAGCTGTATTGCCAGAGGAAAATTTTGTTGATATCCAGGATGCTACAGCCATTATTTGAAACAATGATTTAGACTCAACAAAATCTGAAGTCTGTAGAGTTATGTTCATGTATGTTTGGTTCCTCATTTGAGTCCACCTATGTAGGTTCGGACCCGAGAAACCGAGGACCTCAGCAGTGAGTCAGCTGCTCCAGTGTCTGGTCAGAGCTATCCAGAGGTGAGTGGAATAACCTATTACGTTTTTAAAGCAAATAAATGGACATTTTAGCATGATTCACGCATCATTAATGGCATGAGATATACTAGGTTGTTGCATTAGAATTCACGAATATGTTGCATTGCATATTCTACAGTTGTTGTTATGGATGAATGTTGAATGATCCATAGCCCTCGATCTATGATGTGACGATGTGATATGTACGGTACGGAATGTAAGACCAGTGGGACCCATTCTACGTTTGCTGGCACTATGTAAGAGAAAGACCAGGACCCATTCTACGTTCTGGCACATTGGAATGTTATGTTATGCTATGTAAGAGAAAGACCAGGACCCATTCTACGTTCTGGCACAGTTGGACTATGTAGAGGGCTATTGGTGACAAATTCATCCTTGATGTGATATGATTGTGATGTGATGCATTCCATGTTATTATGTGTTTTAAAAGTTTTATTATTCTGCTCACTAGGCTCTAGTAGCTCACCCCTCTCCCTAATTCCCCAGGGTTGCAGGTACAGGGTAGACTAGGAGGTCCGCAAGAGTAATGAAGTCATGTGTTTGTAATAGATAGAGTGTGGACATGATAAATTGTAAAATGATGTAAAGTTATGAATAGTAATGTATGTAATGATATTGAGGATTAGAGATTGTACTTGACCCAATGTGTAAGGTATCCCTTTTTATACATGATCTTAGATGTTTTGTAATGTTTATGTAAACCAACTCAACATATGTTATGTTGCCCATTGGGACATTGATGAGATCCCACAGAGGGGTCATGGTTATGATTATGACTATGTTCAGTGCATGCACAGGTTCAGTTTGGTGTATGATAGAATGTATGAAAGAAAAGTTTTAATTTTTATGTATGTTGTCGATCATGTATGGGATTAAGCAGGTTCACAGCAGGTTCATATACGGGTCCCGACGGCCTTAAGCCGACCTGGATCCTAGCACCGGTAGCGGTCTGATTTTCGGGTCGTTACAGAATGGTATCAGAGCCCTAGGTTCATAAGATCAGACCTAGAGTGTCGGGCTCATAGATGTTATAGAAGGTCAAGCACAATAGGAAGATCATGTCCACTAGGATAGGATGTTGAGTCCTATCTTGTATGATGATGTGAAATGCCATGATTATATACATGTGCATTGATGCTATGATATGAATGATATATATGTGATGCGGGTTCATGTGTTTCCACATGAGCCATATGATGCTAATGTTTGTGTGTTGTGTACTGTTTTTCAGAAAACAGGATGAGAGGAACCCGTCGATCTGCAAGATTGACTGGAGTACCACCTGAGGATGAGGGCACGAGCGCCTGTCCTCCTGCATTGCCTAGGGCAATGTCATGTAGATCAAACAGAGAAAGAGTGTCAAGGGACCCTAGAAGGTCTTTTGATGCTAGCAGAAGGGGGACTGATAGAGGAGGAAATTCTTCAGATGTGAGGGAGGTTATGGAAGAGGATCAGAGGAGGGATGGGAATCTGGATGTCAGCATGGCGGAAGAAGGGACAGGGGAGTCACAAGGAGGCGCTCAGGCCTCGGGGTATGGTTTTTCACCCTATTATCCACCCTTCCCACAGGGTTTAGGGTATCCGATGGGAGGCACATCGGATTATTCCAGCTTTAACCCCTACCCTACCTACATGCCTTATCCACCTTTCTATCCACCTTACACACAGTACCCAGCTTATCCACCCTCACCCTTCTATCCTAACCCGGCAAACCCCACCTCAGGGAATGCTGCACCCCCACCTCCAACACCTACAGAACCAGCAGCCCCAGTTACTCAACCTTCTAGACCTAGTTCAGCCGGTGGGAGCAAAGTGAAGATGACAGATTACCTTAAGCTGGATGCTCCCAAATACAAGTCAGGGGATGATCCCTTTGAGTACCTGAGAGTAGTGAAGACGATAACTGATGAACTAGGGGCAGATGACAGCAGGGCCATTCAGATGGCAGAGTTCACTTTAAAGTGCAAGAAGGCACGGGAATGGTTCAAGTGTTATGTGGACTCAAGACTAGACGGCATGACATGGGAGGAATTTGCAAATCAGTTCGCTGGATGGGCTTTTCCAGACAGTTCCAGAGAACTGAAGATGATTGAGTTTGAGCAGCTGAGGCAGACAGAGCACATGAGTATAGAGGAGTACACGGATAAATTCTTGGAGCTATTGCCTTTTTCAGGGCAAGCTCTAGATACAGATTCGAAGAAAGCCAAGAGATATGTTATGAAGCTGCATTCTAGGTACTCCTCTTTGATTCAGTCAGTTGAGAGGGAAAGTTTCCACACTGTGGTGGATATGGCTCGAAGGATGGAGGCTAGTGCTATAGTTGAGGGGTCAGTGAAGCAGTCAGTGACCCAGTCTTTAGGGGTTAAGACCCCAGGCAGAGGAGGGCCAGGTCTCTCTTCTCAGAGCTCAGGTAGCAAGAGGTGGAATAACACCACCAAGAAGCCGAAGAAGAACAAGTTTTGGAGTAAGTTGAAATCCGGTCTGGGATTAGGCGTTGGCTCGAGCTCAGGCTCAGATGGTACAGAATGCCTAAGGTGTGGGAGGCCACACAAAGGAGTGTGTCGAGTTGGGACTAATGCATGCTTCAGATGTGGACAGGAGGGACACATGGCTCGGGAGTGTCCTAGAGCACCTTTTATGGGCCAGCCCCAGCAGATAGCTTCTGGTAGTGTGGCACAGCCAGCAGCTCCAGCCACAACTCAGGGCAGTGGCAGAGGTAGAGGGAGAGGGGCAGCCTCTTCTTCTGGTTCCCGAGGTGAAGGTCCATCAGCTCCAGCCAGGATCTTCACCATGACTCAGCAGGAGGCTAACACATCCAACACCGTGGTGTCAGGTAATCTCATCATTGGGTGTTCTGATGCGTATGCATTAATGGACCTGGGTGCATCTCATTCTTTTATTGCTCCGAGAGCCGTTGAGAGGTTGGGTCTGATAGTCTCTGGGTTAGAGTGTCCCCTATGGGTCAGTGGACCCAAGTGTGACCCGTCAGTGGCAGAGTCGGTCTACCAGTACAGTCCAGTTTTTGTTGAGGGAAGATGCCTCTCCGCCGACCTTGTGGTTCTAGATTTGACAGACTTTGATGTCATTCTAGGGATGGATTGGCTATCTACCCACGGTGCTACCTTGGACTGCAGAGACAAGGTAGTCAGGTTCAGATATCAGAACGGGTCAGAGGTCGTCTTCAGAGGAGACAAGAGGGGTACACCTAGAGGTCTGATATCAGCTCTTCAGGCTCGTAGGTTGCTTAGGAAGGGATGTCAGGGGTATTTGGCTCATGTGAGAGAGCTAGATAGTCAGGTCAGGGAGCCAGCCTCGGTGCCAGTTGTCAGAGAATTTCAGGATGTTTTTCCAGACGAGCTTCCAGGTTTACCACCTGCTAGGGAGATAGAGTTCGAGATAGAGTTGATGCCTGGAACTAGATCGATCTCTATCCCTCCCTACAGGATGGCTCCAGCCGAGTTGAAGGAATTGAAAGAACAGTTGCAAGAGCTGGTAGAAAAGGGCTTCATCCGACCGAGTACCTCACCTTGGGGTGCTCCAGTCTTGTTTGTGAAGAAGAAGGATGGATCCCTCAGACTTTGTATCGACTACAGGCAGTTGAACAAAGTCACTACCAAGAACAGGTACCCTCTGCCAAGGATCGACGATCTATTCGACCAGCTAGCAGGAGCCGGTTGTTTCTCCAAAATAGATCTGAGATCGGGGTACCATCAGCTAAGGATAAGGGAGGAAGACGTGCCAAAGACAGCTTTCAGGACTAGATATGGGCATTTTGAGTTCCTTGTAATGCCGTTCGGGTTAACCAACGCCCCTGCAGCATTCATGGATCTCATGAATAGAGTGTTTAGCCAATACCTGGATCACTTTGTTATTGTCTTCATAGATGATATCTTGGTGTATTCCAGGAATGCAGAGGAGCATGCCCATCATCTGAGGTTCGTTCTGCAGACCTTGAGGGAACATGGCTTGTATGCCAAGTTCTCTAAGTGTGAGTTCTGGCTGAGGAGCATTTCATTCTTGGGGCATGTAGTGTCAAGAGATGGGATAGAGGTAGACCCCAAGAAGATAGAAGCTCTGGCTAACTGGCCTAGACCCACTTCAGTGACAGAGATTAGAAGTTTCTTGGGTTTGGCAGGTTACTACAGAAGGTTCGTTCAAGACTTCTCAAAGATTTCAGCTCCTCTAACCAGGTTAACCAGGAAGAATCAGAAGTTTGTGTGGACCGACCAGTGCGAAGAGAGTTTTGAAGAGCTTAAGAGGAGGTTGACTTCAGCACCAGTGTTAGCCCTGCCATCTAGCAATGAAGACTTCTCAGTGTTTTGTGATGCGTCCCGTGTGGGACTGGGTTGTGTGTTAATGCAGAATGAAAGGGTGATTGCTTATGCTTCTAGACAGCTGAAGAAGCATGAGTTGAATTACCCCACACATGACCTGGAGATGGCAGCAGTAATCTTTGCACTCAAGATGTGGAGGCACTACCTCTATGGGGTTAAATGCGAGATCTTCACAGATCATAAGATCCTGCAGTACATCCTGAGTCAAAGAGATTTGAACTTGAGACAGAGAAGGTGGGTAGAGCTGCTGAGTGACTATGATTGCAAGATTCAGTACCATCCGGGTAAGGCGAATGTTGTGGCAGACGCCTTAAGCCGAAAATCACTCGGCAGTTTATCCCACATATCGGCAGAGAGGAGGCCAGTGGTGAAGGAGTTTTACAAGCTCATTGAGGAAGGTCTACAATTGAAGTTGTCTGGTACAGGTGCTTTGGTAGCCCAGATGAGAGTGGCACCCGTGTTTCTGGAGCAGGTGGCTTAGAAACAGCATGAGGACCCAGAGTTAGTGAAGATTGCCAGGACTGTTCAGTCAGGCAAAGATAGTGAGTTCAAATTCGACAGCAAAGGGATCCTCCGCTATGGGAGCAGACTATGTGTACCAGATGACATAGGGCTAAAAGGAGACATTATGAGAGAGGCTCATAATGCAAGATACAGCGTTCACCCCGGAGCCACCAAGATGTATCAAGATCTGAAGAAGGTTTATTGGTGGCCAGCTATGAAGAAGGAAGTGGCACAGTTTGTTTCAGCCTGCGAAGTGTGTCAGAGGGTGAAGCTGGAACATCAGAAGCCAGCTGGAATGCTTAACCCGCTACCTATTCCAGAGTGGAAATGGGAGGATATAGCTATGGACTTCGTAGTGGGGTTACCGGCGACGTCCAACAGATTGGACTCCATATGGGTGATTATGGACAGACTCACCAAATCTGCTCACTTCATCCCTGTCAGGAGTGGCTATTCTGTGGACAAATTGGCGCAGGTGTATGTTGATGAGATCGTCAGGCTGCATGGGGTTCCTGTTTCGATAGTGTCCGATAGAGGGCCCCAGTTCACCTCCAGATTTTGGCAGAGTCTGCAGAATGCCATGGGTACCAGGTTGGATTTTAGCACTGCTTTCCATCCACAGACGGATGGACAATCAGAAAGGACCATCCAGACGATAGAGGATATGCTCAGAATGTGTGTGCTGGACTTTGGCGGTTCTTGGAGGCAGCATCTACCTTTGGTGGAGTTTGCCTAGAATAACAGCCATCATGCTAGCATCGGGATGGCTCCATATGAAGCTTTGTATGGGAGGAAGTGCAGATCACCTGTTTACTGGGAAGAAGTTGGAGAAAAGGCCTTAGCAGGGCCTGAGCTAGTAGAGATTACCAGCAGGGTAGTACCCATAATCAGAGAAAGGATCAAGACTGCTGCAAGCAGACAGAAGAGTTATGCAGACATCCGCAGAAGACAAGTAGAGTTTCAGGAGGGGGATCTGGTATTGCTCAAGGTGTCTCCTATGAAAGGAATGGTTCGCTTTGGGAAGAAAGGTAAACTAGCCCCACGATACATCGGACCCTTTGAAATCTTGCAAAAGATTGGGAATGTGTCGTACAAGCTGGATTTACCTGCTTCTATGGAAAGAATCCATCCGGTTTTCCATGTTTCAATGTTGAGGAAGTTTGTGTCAGATCCAAGCAAGGTTCTTAGTGAGCCTGATGTGGAGGTCCAAGAGGATCTCACCTATGTTGAACAGCCAGTACGGATCATAGACATCCAGATCAGAAAGCTAAGGAACAAGGAAATCCCGATGGTGAAAATCCTTTGGAACCACCACAATTTGGAAGAATGCACTTGGGAGACACGGGAGTCTATGCTCCAGCAGTACTCTCATCTCTTTTAAGGTTAGATCTCTATGTGTTTATGTGCTATGTATGTATGTTATATTGATTGCTTGTGCTAGTTGAGGAACATTCGGGGACGAATGTTCTTAAGGGGGGGAGAATGTAATACCCGGCTAGACTCCGGTATCGAAATTCCTACCGTCCGGTGGAATCTCGGATGTCGGAAGCCTCTAGTAGGGTAGAAACATGTTTTCATAAAATGTTTTAATGTATTTCATGGTTTTAAGTAAAAAGGAAATGAGTTTTTGCATAAAAACAACCTTGGAGGAAAACTCAGGTTCGGCCGCCGAACATGCATGCCTTCGGGAGCGCTTTTAGGCCCCCGAAAGCATAAGTGAGGGAAGTCCAGGTTAGGCCGCCGAACCTTATGTTCGACCGCCGAACATGGCATGCATGCAGAGGCACTTTCGGCTCCCGAACGTGGCCTGGCCAGCAAACTATAAAGGGGTCCCTTAGCCGAAAACGGGCGAGCTTTTTCCCCATTTTCGGCCAAGGTGAGCTCTCCGCCGTCCCTCACCGATCTTGAGTTCTTTCCTTCAAATCTTTCACGATTTTCACAAGTTTTCATCTTTGTTTTGAAGATTTTCGAGTTTAAGCAAGTTTTGGAGCTTTGAGGTTCAAGAAGCTCAATCTCTCCCATCTCCGAGCTAGGATCGATTTCCTCTCGATCTTAAAGAGGTAAGGGCCGATCTTGAGCTCACTATATGTTTTAAACAAGTTTTAAGTTGATCTATGGGGTAGAAATGCATGGTTAGGTTATTGTTAGGTTTATGGGTTTAATGTATGTTTATGAACAATGTGAGTTGTTTGATGTGTTGTAATTGAGGTTTTTGATGGTTTGAAGCCCCTAGGAGCTTGTATGCTTGTTTGTGTATGATTGGGAGTGTTGTAGAATAGGTTCATGCATGTTTGAAAAGTTTGGGAGGCGTTTGTGCATGAGGAACCAAGTTTCTGCCCTTTGGCAGAAACCAGGTTCGGCAGCCGAAGGACTTTCGGCCGCCGAAGGACTTTCGGCCGCCGAACCTGCCTGGGAGGCAAGCCTTTCGGCTGCCGAAGCCTGCCCCCGAAAGAGGACTTTCATCTCTGGAGGGCAGTTTCGGCCGCCGAAAGTGCCGTCGAACATGCATGAGTTTCGTCTCTGTCTGGGAGTTTCGGCCGCCGAAGGTGCCACCGAACCTGCCTGACTTTCGGCTCTGGAGTGACTTTCGGCCGCCGAACCTGCCGCCGAAAGTGCCCTGTCCAGCCTTCCTTTACATGTTTTCCTATGATTGTTTCATGATGTTTTAGGGGGTTTTTGGGGAGTAGTTTAGAGTTATGTTCATGTATGTTTGGTCCCTCATTTGAGTCCACCTATGTAGGTTCGGACCCGAGGAACCGAGGACCTCAGCAGTGAGTCAACTGCTCCAGTGTCTGGTCAGAGCTATCCAGAGGTGAGTGGAATAACCTATTACGTTTTTAAAGCAAATAAATGGACATTTTAGCATGATTCACGCATCATTAATGGCATGAGATATACTAGGTTGTTGCATTAGAATTCACGAATATGTTGCATTGCATATTCTACTGTTGTTGTTATGGATGAATGTTGGATGATCCATAGCCCTCGATCTATGATGTGACGATGTGATATGTACGGTACGGAATGTAAGACCAGTGGGACCCATTCTACGTTCGTTGGCACTATGTAAGAGAAAGACCAGGACCCATTCTACGTTCTGGCACATTGGAATGTTATGTTATGCTATGTAAGAGAAAGACCAGGATCCATTCTACGTTCTGGCACAGTTGGACTATGTACAGGGCTATTGGTGACAAATTCATCCTTGATGTGATATGATTGTGATATGATGCATTCCATGTTATCATGTGTTTTAAAAGTTTTATTATTCTGCTCACTAGGCTCTAGTAGCTCACCCCTCTCCCTAATTTCCCAGGTTTGCAGGTACAGGGTAGACCAAGAGGTCCGCAAGAGTAATGAAGTCATGTGTTTGTAATAGATAGAGTGTGGACATGATAAATTGTAAAATGATGTAAAGTTATGAATAGTAATGTATGTAATGATATTGAGGATTAGAGATTGTGCTTGACCCAATGTGTAAGGTATCCCTTTTTATACATGATCTTAGATGTTTTGTAATATTTATGTAAACCAACTCAACATATGTTGTGTTGCCCATTGGGGCATTGATGAGATCCCACAGAGGGGTCATGATTATGATTATGACTATGTTCAGTGCATGCACAGGTTGAGTTTGGTATATGATAGAATGTATGAAAGAAAAGTTTTAATTTTTATGTATGTTGTCGATCATGTATGGGATTAAGCAGGTTCACAGGATGTATGTTAGGCTTGCTACGGGTCCCGGCGGCCTTAAGCCGACCTGGATCCTAGCGCCGGTAGCGGTCCGATTTTCGGGTCGTTACACCAATGGGATAACATAACATGGTGAGTTTGGTTACATAAGCATTATTAAAAATCATGTATTCAACGGGATAACAACATACTAAGGTCAAACACAACTATAACCTCAATAAACATCATTACATTACATTTCTATGCTATACTTTTACATGACTGTACTTAACATAACATATCACCATTTATCATGTCCACACTAGCTATTACATGACCATGACTTCATTACTCTTGCTGACCTCCTGGTCTACCCTGTACCTGCAAACCTGGGGGTTAAGGGAGAGGGGTGAGCTACTAGAGCCCAGTGAGCAGAATGATAAAACATAGCATTTAAAACATATGATATCATGGAATGCATCATAACACAAACGTTTCACATCAAGGATGAACTTGTCACCACTTAGCCCTCTATACAATCCAATCATGCCAGGGGCGTAGTGCAGGCACACCTGGACTTCCATAGCATACATACATATCCATTCATGCCGGGAGCGTAGTGCAGGCTCACCCGGACTTCCATAGTCTATCATGTCTTACCATATAAGGGCTAATGGATCATTCAACATTCATCCACATCAACAACATAAAGTGCAATGCGACATATTCGTGAATTCTAATGCAAGCACCCTAATATATATATCATGGCATACATGATGCGTGAGTCATGCTAAAACGTTCATTATTTACTTTGAAAACATAGAGAGTTATTCCACTCACCTCTGGCTAGCTCTGACAAGACTCGAAAGCAGCTATCTCACTGCTGGGGTCATCGGTTCCTCGGGTCCGAACCTACACAGGTGGACTCAAATGAGGGATCAAACATCTATGAACATAACTCTAAAATACTCCCCAAAAACACTTCAAAACATCTATAGAAAACATGCAAAGGAAGGCTGAACAGGGCACTTTCGGCGGCAGGTTCGGCGGCCGAAAGTCCCTCCAGAGCCGAAAGTCAGGCAGGTTCGGCGGCACCTTCGGCGGCTGAAAGTGCCTTCCAGAGACGAAAGTCCATTTTTGGGGACAGGCTTCGGCAGCCGAAAGGCTTGCCTCACAGACAGGTTCGGCGGCCGAAAGTCCTTCGGCTGCCGAACCTGGTTTCTGCCAAAGGGGCAGAAACTCGGCTCAAACATGCTCCCATGCCTTCCAAACTTCCAACATGCATTAATCCTATTCTACAACATGCATACTCAAGCATACAAGCTCCTAGGGGCTTTAAACCATCAAGAACCCTAACTACAACACATCAAACAACCCACATTGCTCATAAACATACATAAACCCATAAACATAACAAAAACCTAACATGCATTTCTACCCCATAGATCATCATGAAACTTGTTTAAAACATACTATAAGCTCAAGATCGGCTCTTACCTCTTGAAGATCGAGAGAGAGACGACCTAAACTTGGAGAACCAAGGAAAAGAGCTCCTGAGTCTTCTAAGCCTCAAAACTTGCTTTAATGCTCAAAATCTTCAAAACAAAGTGAAATCTCATGAAAATCATAAAAGATTTGTAGGAAGAGACTCAAAATCGGCGAGGGACGGCGGAGAACTCACCTTGGCCGAAAATGGGGAGAAAAGCTCACCCATTCGGACAAGGGGACCCTTTTATAGGTGGCTGGCCAGGCCACTTTCGGGGGCCTAACGTGCCTCCGCATGCATGCCATGTTCGGCGGCCGAACCTGGACTTCCCTCACTTATGCCTTCGGGGGCCTAAAGCACTCCCGAAGTGCAAGCATGTTCGGCGGCCAAACCTGAGTCTTCCTCTCAAGACCATTTTCATTCAAAACTTAATTTCTTTCTACCTTAAAACCATAAAATACATTAAAACATTTTATGAAAACATGGTTTTACCCTTCTAGAGGTTTCCGACATCCGAGATTCCACCGGACTGTAGGAATTCCGACACCGGAATCTAGCCGGGTATTACAGTTTGACTTAATAAAAATTTGATCAAACTCAATTCGATTTCTAAATGAATCAAATTCGAACTTAATTTTTAGATTCATTTAGTAAATGAGCCAAACTTTATCTTTATGATATTTGGCTTGTTAAGACTCGTGAGTTCAGCTTATTTCCTAATTCATGAGTATGCTCCCGAGCAATCTCCTCAAGTAAAATGAGATTAATATTATAAGAAAAATAAACTCCAACTATATATACTTTTATGAGTCAAAACTAAATTTTCTAAAGTTAGACTCTACATGGTTTAATTACACTATTAAAATTGTAGATATTTGGATCGTTAAAATTTAAGAGTTTATGTTTATAAGTTTACAAGGTACTTTGTATATATTCTTATTTAACTAATATTATTTAATTTTAAACTAAAACTCATTATATATACAAATAAATTAAATTTTTCGTGAATTATTTGAGACTAAACTTATAAAAACTCAACTCGTCTAAACTTGTTTGCTAAATAAGTCAAATTTAAACTTATTAATACTCGCTTGAGTTTAAAACAAGTAAAATTTGAATTCGATTCGAGTTTAAATAAATTTTAACTAACCAAATTTGAGATTTTTCAAATTCAGTTTCGCTCGATTTGTTTACGCCCTAATTAAAATTTATCTGGTATATTACTAAATAATAATGTTTCATAAGTTGTTCTACTACACCCCTAACCAATACGTGTAATTAGAAATATAGATAATCAAGTGATAATTCCAGCTAGAAAATGTTATAAAAAAATTTTGATAAATTAACTAAGTATGGAGTAATAAAATTTATATTAGGAACACCACAAGAAAAAATTCTTGATAAGTAACTATATATAGAGGTACACAGAATAATCGTCTTTGTAAAGGATAGAAGAAGACTATAAGTTCATCCATGAAAATTCTCATAATAGAGAAAAATATCAAATTTTAACTTTTTTCTTATGTACAAAATAAAGGTTATTTATATTCAAATATCTTCTAATCCTAGTTAGAATGAAAAAATAAAATAAATCCTAATTGAAATAGAAAAATAAAATACATTCTAGTTGAAATAGGAAGATATAATATAATCATATTTGAATAATGAAAAATAAATCTAATCCTACTAATAAAATAATAATAATTAACTAGAATATAAATAAAAATCAACTTCCTTATATAATTGCCACTTTTGAAAAGATAAGAAAATATTAAAAGTCTTCTACTTAATTTAGGATTGTAAAATTCGTTTATCTTTCTAACAAGTCAAAATCCTTTTTTATATAGGAAAATTTTTTTAGTCAATGATATCAATTTGATTCCTAATCTATATAAAATCATAAAAGACATCAAAACACACTAAACTATTTCATGTGTGAGCTTCTAAAAGTTAATTAATGATGGCTAAAACTGGACTAATGAATTTTAAAAAAATAAATCCATTTCTTTTTCTTGTCCTCCAAACGTGGTATTTAACATAAATAACTTGAATTCTCCTTAATTTCTCATGATTCAAAGTATCCCATATTAAATCTTTTAAAGACTATGAAAGCTTTAATGTAATACCCGGCTAGAATCCGGCACTGGAAGTCCTATTGTCTGATGGAATCCGGGGTGTTGGGATTCTATATAAGGGTAGGAGTTATGGTTTCTATGTGTTATGAGGTGTTTTATGGTTTTACAGTTCTTTAGTTTTGAGTTTTGAGTTGAAATGAACCAAGGCAGAGGAGCCAAGTTCGGCCGCCGAAGATAAGTTCGGCCGCCGAAAGTGCTCAATGTTTGGCTTCCGAAGTTCAGGTTCGGCCCCCGAATGTTGCATGGTTTTGCATGCGAGTCGGCAGCCGAAGCTGTGGTGGTCAGCCAGCTTTTGAGCCATCCTTAGTCAGCATTGTGGACAGGTGTTATGTCCAGTTTGTTGCCAGAAGTTGGCCACGTCTCCCTTGGTTTATTTGCTGAGTTTGAGCAGCTCATGCAGGAGTTTGCTCGTTTACCAAGTTTTGAAGGTTGTGAAGCAAAAAGTGAGGTTGAGAGAGTTTGAGAGTGTGAGAAGAGGTGATCCGTTTTCCCTTGTTCAGAGTGTGTAGCTTCTTACTACAGGAGGTAAGTGATGTTCTTACATATGTTTTGATGTGTTCTGAAGGTTTTAGTGGGATTTGTGGAAGGAGATGCATGTTTAGGTTTTTTTTAATGATAGTTTTGATGCTTGATGCATGTATACATGTTTATGTGTTATGTTTGATTTGTTGTTTGGGGTTATTAGATAGTTTTGGACCCCTGTGATCATATACATGAGTATATGTGTGTTGAGGAGTTGGAGTATATATGGGTTGAGTGGTTGAAAGGAAGGAGGAGATGGTTTGCCGTTGAAGCTGAGTTCTGGATGAACTCAGGTTCGGCAGCCGAAAGTTCATTCGGCCGCCGAACCTCCTGCATGGTGGCTTAGGCTGCCACAGCTTGCCCCCGCGAGTTGTGCATGTTCGGCTCTGTTTGGGGGATTCGGCCGCCGAAGGTGCCGCCGAAGGTGCTTGAGTTTCGTCTCTGGAGAGGACATTCGGCCGCCGAACCTGCCGCCGAAAGTGTTCTGTCCAGCTTTCTTTTGCATGTTTTACATGGATAATTGAGTGAGTTTAAGGGGATTCTTAGGGAGTTTAAGAGAGTTATTCATAAGCTTATTTGGTCCCTCATTTGAGTCCATCTGTATAGGTACAGACCAGAGGAACCAGAGAGAGCAGCAGTGAGTACTGCTTCAGAGGTTCAGAACCTGCAGAGTCAGTCAGTCCAGATAGCCAGAGGTGAGTGGAACTAAACTTAAGACTGATGACTTTTAATTGAACCACAAACTGCTTTTAGCATCTCTCATGCATCATGTTTATGCCATAGGTTGATTGCATTAGTATTCACGAATATGTTGCATTGCATTGTTATTTGGTGATGTGAGTGAATGCTGAATGATCCAATAGTCTCAGACAGGAAGTCCAGGAGCCTTTGACTACGCCCTGGCAGGTATAGCAAAGTCCAGGAGCCTTTGACTACGCCCTGGAAATGGTAAGTACAGAGGTGTTATATACACATATACATATATGACAGGAAGACCAGGTGCTCGATTCTACGCCCTGGCACAGAGTTACTGGGACTATGTGGTGACAGGTTTACTCTTGATGTGGCTTGTCTGTGATATGGTGCATTCCATGAGATCATATTTTACTGAGATGTTTTACTGTTCTACTCACTGGGCTATAGAGCTCATCCCACTCCCTTAACCCCAGTTTTGCAGGTTCAGTGTACAGTACAGGGACAGTCAGCAGAGTACAGGAAAAGTAAAGAGATCTGTAATAGCTTAGAATGGACATGTAATATTAAAGAGATGTACTAGTTGTTGCTTGACTTAGTGATGTATGTGTTGTACATGATCTGTATATGTATATATGTTTTCCTGTATGTGAACACCAGGCTTAACAGGTATGAGTTAACCCATCTAGAGCAAGCTCTAGTCAGGGATACAGAGTACAGAGTACATGAGTACAGAGTACAGAGATAGTGCATGCACAGGTTAAGCCTTGGTTCAGAAAAGAGTTTTATTTTCACATAAAATGTATGATCATGTATGAGGTTTACAGGTACACAGAGAGTATAGCAGGCTTGCTACGGGTTCTGGCGGCCTTAAGCCGACCTGAATCCTAGCGCCGGTGACGGTCCATTTTGGGGTCGTTACAGATTGGTATCAGAGCCCTAGGTTCACATGATCGGACCTATAGAGACAGTGTTGGGCTCAGACAGGTTAGAAGTGGTCAAGCACCATAGGGAAGCATGTCCACTAGGATAGGGTCTTGAGTCCTATCTGTTATGATATGCCATGAGTATTGTATGTGTATGATTGATATGTGATGTTTATGTGCTAAGTGCTATGTTATATGTTGTGTTTCCAGAGTAAAGATGCGAGGAACTCGTCGATCAGCTCGATTGACTGGAGTCCCACCAGAGAATGAGAGACCAGCTGCTCATCCTCCTGCATTGCCAAGGGCAAGGTCTCAGAGATCTAGCAGGGAAGGTACGTCAATAGACCCTAGAAGGTCTGTCGACGAGAGCAGAAGAGGAACAGCTAGGGGAGGAAGATCAGAGGAAAGGAGGGAAGCTATGGAGATTGATCAGTCTAGAGATGACAGCATGGGTATAGGCAGTTTTGAGGAAGGTATGGGAGAGTCACAGGGAGGTGCTCAGACCTCAGGTTTTGGCTATCCAGAGTATCCGATGGGAGGTATGTCGGAGTACTCGAGTTTTGTGCCATATCCTCCTTATATGCCTTATATGCCTTATCCTCCATATTACCCACCATATCCGATGTATCCATCTTCCCCTACCCATCCAAGTGCAGCACACCTAGAGCCAAATGAACCAGTACTACCACCAGAACCAGTAGCCCCTGTTGTTGACAGACATGAACCTAGCTCATCTGGAGGTAAAGTCCAAATGACGGAATACTTGAAATTGGATGCTCCTAAATACAACACGGGAGATGATCCATTTGATTACCTCAGAGCAGTTAGGATGCTAACGAGTGAATTGGGAGCGAATGATAGGAGAGCCATTGAGATGGCAGGTTTCACATTAAAATGCAAGAAAGCCAGAGAATGGTTTAAGACTTATGTGGAGCCTCGAATGGACAGTATGTCATGGGGAGAGTTCGCCAATGAGTTTGCAGGGTGGGCTTTTCCTGACAGTTCGAGGGAGATGAAAGTAATTGAATTTGAACAGTTGAGACAGACAGATGAGATGAGTGTTGATGAATTCACAGATAAGTTCCTGGATCTGCTTCAGTACGTGGGTCAAGCCTATGATACTGATCAGAAGAAAGCAAGGAGATATACTATGAGACTGCATCCCAGGTATGCTTCCTTGATTCTTCCAGCAGAAAAGGAGAGTTTCCATACGATAGTAGATGCAGCCAGGAAAATGGAAGCTAGTGCCAATATTCAGAAACAGTCACAGGCACAGGCTTCGGGTTCTAAAGCCCCCACACCAAGCAGTAAAAGATGGGACAGAGCAAAAGGAACAAAGAGTAAGTTCTGGAATAAAGTCAAGTCAGGTCTGGGAATAGGTAGTGGCTCAAGCTCTGGCACAGCTCCAGTCTGCAGACGATGCGGAAAACCACATGGAGGAGTTTGTCGGTTGGGATCTACAGCTTGTTTTCGATGTGGACAGGAAGGGCATATTGCTCGGGATTGTCCGCAGATGACTTTTGCACCATCCCAGCAGATGAGTTCAGGCAGTGTGGTACAGCCAGTTGTACGGCCAGCAGCTCCAGTCATGCCTCAGACTAGTGGCAGAGGTAGAGGGAGAGGGGTAGCCTCTACTTCAGCAGCAGGTTCCCGAGGTGGAAATCCGGTAGCCCCAGCACGGATTTTCACAGTGACACAGGAAGAGGCTAACACGTCGAACACAGTGGTGTCAGGTAATCTCATCATTGGGTGTTCAGATGTGTATGCTTTGATGGACCCCGGTGCTTCTCATTCCTTTATTGCTTCGAGAGCCATAGAGAGATTGGGTTTGATCAGTTCTGAGTTAGAGTATCCTCTCTGGGTCAGTGGACCTAGATGTGACCCATCAGTGGCAGTGTCAGTCTGTCGTTTCAGTCCAGTGTTTATCGAGGGTAGATACCTTCCAGCTGACCTTGTGGTTCTAGATTTGACAGATTTTGATGTCATTCTAGGGATGGATTGGTTATCTACATATAGTGCTACGTTGGACTGTCGAGAGAAGCTAGTGAGTCTCAGAGACCAGGATGGGTCAGAGTGTGTCTTCAGAGGAGACAGGAGAGGTACACCCAGAGGTATGATTTCAGCCCTTCAGGCTCATCGTTTGCTTAGGAGGGGTTGTCAGGGGTTTCTAGCTCATGTGAGAGAGCTAGACAGTCAGGTGAGGGAACCAGCCACAGTCCCAGTAGTCCGAGAGTTTCTCGATGTGTTCCCAGACGATTTGCCAGGACTACCACCTGATAGGGAGATAGGGTTTGAAATTGAATTATTGCCAGGTACCAGACCTATCTCTATTCCTCCCTACAGGATGGCGCCAGCTGAGTTAACAGAGTTAAAAGAACAGTTGCAGGACTTGGTAGATAAGGGTTTCATCCGCCCTAGTACCTCACCTTGGGGTGCTCCAGTGCTCTTTGTCAGAAAGAAGGATGGATCCCTTAGACTTTGTATCGACTACAGACAGTTGAACAAGGTCACTATCAAGAATAGGTATCCCTTACCTCGGATTGATGATCTATTTGACCAGCTAACTGGAGCAGGTTATTTCTCGAAAATAGATCTGAGATCTGGATATCATCAGTTGAGAGTCAGAGAGGCAGATGTGCCTAAGATAGCTTTCCGGACCAGATATGGGCATTATGAGTTCTTAGTGATGCCGTTCGGGTTGACTAACGCCCCTGCAGCATTTATGGATCTCATGAACAGGGTATTCAGTGAGTTTCTGGATCACTTTGTCATTGTGTTTATCGATGATATCTTAGTGTATTCCAGAGATGCAGAGGAGCATGCCCAGCATCTAAGGATCATTTTGCAGACACTGAGAGAGCATGGGTTGTATGCCAAGTTCTCAAAGTGTGAGTTTTGGTTACGGAGCATTGCCTTCTTGGGACATGTGGTATCAGCAGAGGGTATTGAGGTAGACCCCAAGAAGATAGAGGCTGTAGCTAACTGGTCCAGACCCACGACAGTGACTGAGATTAAAAGCTTTCTGGGACTGGCAGGTTACTACAGGAGGTTCGTTCAGAACTTCTCAAAGATAGCAGCTCCTATGACTAAATTGACTCAGAAGAACCAGAAGTTTATCTGGTCAGACCAGTGTGAAGAGAGCTTTGAGGAGCTCAAGAAGAGATTGACAACAGCACCAGTGTTAGCTCTGCCTGTCAGTAATGAAGATTTCACAGTGTTCTGTGATGCATCTCGAGTGGGATTGGGTTGTGTATTGATGCAGAGTGATAGAGTCATAGCTTATGCTTCTAGACAGTTGAAGAAGCACGAGTTGAATTACCCTACCCATGACCTAGAGATGGCAGCAGTTATCTTTGCACTTAAGATGTGGCGGCATTACCTCTACGGGGTTAAATACGAGATCTTTACTGATCACAAGAGTTTACAGTACATCTTAAGTCAGAGAGAGCTGAATTTGCGGCAAAGAAGATGGGTCGAATTGCTCAGTGATTATGATTGTAAAATCCAGTATCATCCGGGTAAGGCGAATGTTGTCGCAGACGCCCTAAGCCGAAAGTCACTAGGCAGTTTATCCCATATAGCAGCAGAGCGGAGACCAGTTGTGATGGAGCTTTATAAGCTCTTTGACGAGGGATTACAGTTAGAGTTGTCTGGTACAGGTGCGTTGATAGCACAGATGAGAGTGACACCTGTGTTTCTGGAGCAGATAGCTCAGAGACAGCATGAGGACCCTGAGTTGATGAAAATTGCCAGGACTGTTCAGTCAGGCAAGAGTGCAGAGTACAGATTTGACAGCAAAGGGATCCTTCGCTATGGGAGTCGACTTTGTGTACCAGATAGGGGCAGTGTGAAGGAAGACATTATGAGGGAAGCTCATAATGCGAGGTATAGTGTTCACCCAGGAGCCACCAAGATGTATCAGGATCTGAAAAGGGTCTATTGGTGGCCAGCCATGAAGAAAGAAGTGGCGCAGTTCGTGACAGCCTGTGAGGTTTGTCAGAGGGTGAAATTAGAGCATCAGAAACCAGCCGGAATGCTTAACCCATTACCGATTCCAGAGTGGAAATGGGAGAACATAGCCATGGATTTTGTAGTGGGTTTACCAGTAGCGTCCAACAGGATAGACTCGATATGGGTGATTGTGGACAGACTCACGAAATCTGCTCATTTTCTTCCAGTACGGAGTAACTATTCTGTGGATAAGTTAGCACAGGTGTATCTGGATGAGATAGTGAGATTACATGGAGTCCCAGTGTCTATAGTTTCAGACAGAGGACCTCAGTTTACCTCCCGCTTTTGGCGGAGTCTGCAAAGTGCGATGGGCACGAGATTAGAGTTTAGTACTGCTTTCCACCCACAGACTGATGGACAATCAGAAAGGACCATCCAGACCATAGAGGATATGCTTCGCCTATGTGTGTTAGACTTTGGCGGTTCTTGGAGGCAGCATCTACCTTTGGTGGAGTTTGCCTACAATAACAGCCATCATGCGAGCATCGGGATGGCTCCTTATGAAGCTTTGTATGGGAGGAAGTGCAGATCCCCTGTTTGCTGGGAAGAGGTAGGAGAGAAGGCTCTTGTAGGGCCAGAGTTAGTAGACATTACCAGTAGAATGGTGCCCATGATCAGAGAGAGAATCAGAACAGCTCAGAGTAGACAGAAAAGTTATGCAGACGTTCGCAGAAAGCAGTTAGAGTTTCAGGAGGGTAATTGGGTATTGCTGAAAGTGTCTCCAATGAAAGGAGTGGTTCGTTTTGGAAAGAAAGGTAAATTGGCTCCACGGTACATTGGACCCTTTGAGGTGTTGCAGAGGATCGGAAATGTGTCGTATAAGCTGGATTTACCTGTTTCTATGGAGAGAATTCACCCGGTATTTCATGTTTCTATGCTACGACAGTTTGTGTCAGATCCGAATTAGGTTCTGAGTGAGCCTGAGGTGGAGATTCATACGGATCTCACCTATATAGAGCAGCCAGTGCGGATTCTGGACACGCAGATCAGACAGCTAAGGAACAAGGAGATTCCGATGGTGAAAGTTCTGTGGAACCACCATAATCTAGAAGAGTGCACCTGGGAGACGCGAGAGTCTATGCTCCAGCAGTATCCCTATTTGTTTTGAGGTTAGTTTCCTCCTTGTGTTTTGTTTTTATGTGTTTTAGGAACATCCGAGGACGAATGTTCTTAAGGAGGGGAGAATGTAATACCCGGCTAGAATCCGGCACCGGAAGTCCTATTGTCTGATGGAATCCGGGGTGTTGGGATTCTATATAAGGGTAGGAGTTATGGTTTCTATGTGTTATGAGGTGTTTTATGGTTTTACAGTTCTTTAGTTTTGAGTTTTGAGTTGAAATGAACCAAGGCAGAGGAGCCAAGTTCGGCCGCCGAAGATAAGTTCGGCCGCCGAAAGTGCTCAATGTTTGGCTTCCGAAGTTCAGGTTCGGCCCCCGAATGTTGCATGGTTTTGCATGCAAGTCGGCAGCCGAAGCTGTGGTGGTCAGCCAGCTTTTGAGCCATCCTTAGTCAGCATTGTGGACAGGTGTTATGTCCAGTTTGTTGCCAGAAGTTGGCCACGTCTCCCTTGGTTTATTTGCTGAGTTTGAGCAGCTCATGCAGGAGTTTGCTCGTTTACCAAGTTTTGAAGGTTGTGAAGCAAAAAGTGAGGTTGAGAGAGTTTGAGAGTGTGAGAAGAGGTGATCCGTTTTCCCTTGTTCAGAGTGTGTAGCTTCTTACTACAGGAGGTAAGTGATGTTCTTACATATGTTTTGATGTGTTCTGAAGGTTTTAGTGGGATTTGTGGAAGGAGATGCATGTTTAGGTTTTTTTTAATGATAGTTTTGATGCTTGATGCATGTATACATGTTTATGTGTTATGTTTGATTTGTTGTTTGGGGTTATTAGATAGTTTTGGACCCCTGTGATCATATACATGAGTATATGTGTGTTGAGGAGTTGGAGTATATATGGGTTGAGTGGTTGAAAGGAAGGAGGAGATGGTTTGCCGTTGAAGCTGAGTTCTGGATGAACTCAGGTTCGGCAGCCGAAAGTTCATTCGGCCGCCGAACCTCCTGCATGGTGGCTTAGGCTGCCACAGCTTGCCCCCGCGAGTTGTGCATGTTCGGCTCTGTTTGGGGGATTCGGCCGCCGAAGGTGCCGCCGAAGGTGCTTGAGTTTCGTCTCTGGAGAGGACATTCGGCCGCCGAACCTGCCGCCGAAAGTGTTCTGTCCAGCTTTCTTTTGCATGTTTTACATGGATAATTGAGTGAGTTTAAGGGGATTCTTAGGGAGTTTAAGAGAGTTATTCATAAGCTTATTTGGTCCCTCATTTGAGTCCATCTGTATAGGTACAGACCAGAGGAACCAGAGAGAGCAGCAGTGAGTACTGCTTCAGAGGTTCAGAACCTGCAGAGTCAGTCAGTCCAGATAGCCAGAGGTGAGTGGAACTAAACTTAAGACTGATGACTTTTAATTGAACCACAAACTGCTTTTAGCATCTCTCATGCATCATGTTTATGCCATAGGTTGATTGCATTAGTATTCACGAATATGTTGCATTGCATTGTTATTTGGTGATGTGAGTGAATGCTGAATGATCCAATAGTCTCAGACAGGAAGTCCAGGAGCCTTTGACTACGCCCTGGCAGGTATAGCAAAGTCCAGGAGCCTTTGACTACGCCCTGGCAATGGTAAGTACAGAGGTGTTATATACACATATACATATATGACAGGAAGACCAGGTGCTCGATTCTACGCCCTGGCACAGAGTTACTGGGACTATGTGGTGACAGGTTTACTCTTGATGTGGCTTGTCTGTGATATGGTGCATTCCATGAGATCATATTTTACTGAGATGTTTTACTGTTCTACTCACTGGGCTATAGAGCTCATCCCACTCCCTTAACCCCAGTTTTGCAGGTTCAGTGTACAGTACAGGGACAGTCAGCAGAGTACAGGAAAAGTAAAGAGATCTGTAATAGCTTAGAATGGACATGTAATATTAAAGAGATGTACTAGTTGTTGCTTGACTTAGTGATGTATGTGTTGTACATGATCTGTATATGTATATATGTTTTCCTGTATGTGAACACCAGGCTTAACAGGTATGAGTTAACCCATCTAGAGCAAGCTCTAGTCAGGGATACAGAGTACAGAGTACATGAGTACAGAGTACAGAGATAGTGCATGCACAGGTTAAGCCTTGGTTCAGAAAAGAGTTTTATTTTCACATAAAATGTATGATCATGTATGAGGTTTACAGGTACACAGAGAGTATAGCAGGCTTGCTACGGGTTCTGGCGGCCTTAAGCCGACCTGAATCCTAGCGCCGGTGACGGTCCATTTTGGGGTCGTTACATTTAATGTACAATTTATTGTGAATATTTTTGTCATTCTCATGCTCATATCATTCCCTCCTTCCTATAAAAGATTCGTCTTTGAATCTTAAGCTATGATAATAAAATAAAAATAATGTAGATAGAGTGTGATCCAATATTGTATTCTTGATTTACAGCTCCTCTAGAAGAAAAATGAATAAATAAACAACCTTTTTAATTAAGGGTGCATGTATTGAGGCCTGTATAGAAAAATTATCACCTCTAGATAAAGGAACATCAATCATAAATGCATCTTCATGCTTATTGTCTTGAGCAATAACTTCAGAAAGAATTTTGATTTCAATGGCTCTCAAATTTTGCATAGGCTCATCATCTTTGACCTTCTCATTATAACAAGTCTCCAAAATTGCAAATAAGAACATCATCATATATAGAATCATGCTTTTTATAATCTTCTTTATCAAATGTATGCTCATATTCCTCATCATATTTAGGCTCAACATGTTCCCAATCGATAACCTCCATTCTAGAACAGTTCTTCTCAAATATTATTTGTATCTCAGTACTATCATATTATTATGGTGGGGGAAGAGGATTGCTTTACCCACTGCAGGAGAAGCTTCTCCAAGTCTTTTAATTGTTATTTGAATTCTCTTAATTGCATCCTAATGAGATGACAATCTTCTCTCAATAATTTGATGATTTTTTATTGGTCCATCTGATATAATTTATTCGATCTTTTATATATGTTTTTTTTTTCTTTTTTCTTTTTTTTTCCTCAAACACAATTATGTTTTTTCTTCTTCTTCTTTTTTTTTTAAATACAACTCTCTCTTTTTTTTATTTTCTAGATGAATTTTTTCTTTTTTCTTTTTAAGAGAAAATATGAAATGAGCTGAAATAACATACTAACGAGATAAATTGAAACTAAATAAAAACAAATTATAAAACTTACAAAACAAAGAAATGTAGATAAATAGGAATTTATCTATTACTATCCTTTGATACTAAATTGACGTGGAATCCAGAATCAAACAAGTGACCAAGAACTCTGTCGCATAACTTTGACAAAGAACGATGCTAAAATATTTCTTAGAGTTGCTCTACTATACCCCCAACTAACTCATATGATTAGAAACATAGATAAAAGCGATAATTCTAAGTATAAAACACCACAAGAAATTCTTGATAAGTTAACTAAGTATGGAGTGATAAAATCTATATTAGAAATGCCACAAGAAAATATTCTTAATAAGTAACTAATTAAACACAAAGAATAATAATTTTTTGCAAAGAATATTTGTTTATCCATGAAAATTCTCATAATAGAGAAAAATATCAAATTGTAACTTCTTTCTTATCTACGTACAAAATAAAGGCTATTTATAGCAAAAAAAAAAAAAACAAAATGAATTCTAATTAAAATAAAAAAATAAAAAAAGTCTAGTTAAAATAAGAAAACATAATGCAATCCTATTTGAATAAGGAAAACTAAATTTAATCCTACTAATAAAAAGATAATAATAATAAATCATAACCTAACTAGAATACAAATAAAAATTCACTTTCTTCTATAATTACCACTTTCAAAATAATAAGAAAATATTGAAAGTCTTCTTCTTAATTTATGACTGCAAAATTCATCAATCCTTTTAGTAAGACAAAATCCTTCTTCGTATATGAGAATTTTATTAGTCAATGACATCAATTTGACTCCTAATCTATATAAGATCATAAAAGATATCACAACACACTAAAATATTTCATATCTGAGCTTTCAAAAGTGAATCAATGATAGCTAAAATTGGACCCACGAATTTTAAGAAAATAAGTCTATTTCTTCTTCTTTTTTTTTTTTAATCTTCAAAACATGGTATTTAGCATGAATAATCGAATTCTCCTTAATTCCTCATAATTCGAAACTTCCCATATTGAATGTTTAAAGAGTGTGAAGACTTGATGCACAACTTGTTATTGAATATTCTTGTCATTCTCGTGCTCGCATCACTTGCTCAATGCACTTTTCAATCTAGCAATTCTTTCAAAATTCTACCCTACTATTAATATATCATGAACATATAATAAGAGTACAAAGAAATTACCATCTGCATATCGCTTTGTGAACCGCAATGATCGGTTTGAGTCTTACTAAAACCATGTTCACTCATGAATGAATCAAACTTATTATACCACTGTCGTTGTGCCTGTTTCAACCTATAAAGACCCTTCTTCAATCTTCAAACCATGTTTTCTTTACTTGAAATTTTGAATCCTTCAAATTATCATTATAGATCTTCTATTTCGAGTCTCCATAAAGAAAGGCAGTTTTCACATCAAGTTGTTCAACCTCCAAATCTATGCTAAGAGCCAATCCAAGTACAACTCGAATTGAAGAAAACTTCATAACTGGAGAGAATATCTCTTTAAAATCAATTCTTTTCTTCTAACCAAATCCCTTCACAATTGAGCAAGTTTTGTACCTTGGCTGACAACTGTTCTCTTCAGCCTCCAATTTGTACACCCATTTGTTCTTTAAAGCTTTCCTTCCTTTAGAAAGTTTGACTAGTTCGTAAGTGTGGTTTTTATGCAGTGATTTCATCTCAACCTTTATAGACTTCATCCATTTTTCTTTATTTTCATTATTCATGGCTTCTTCATAGCTATAAGGTTCTCCTTCTTCTGCTATAATAACATATTCATTAGGATAATACCTTACTAAAGGTCATCTATTCCTAGTAGATGGCTTTAATTAGAGTTCTACTGGAACTTATGAATTTTCAGTTGATTCGACTAATTTATCAACTGCATTTGGCTTAACTCTCCCTTGATCACCAATATTTTCAGATTCATTACTTTTATTCTCATCTCCATTAGTTGCATTTTCCCTATTAGTATTAGGTAACACAAGAATTGAAACATCATCAAAATCAACAATTCTAGATACTGACTTCTACGCTTTCTTTATATCTTCGATTCGAGATAGATTCACTATTTTGTCTTCAAATTTGACTTAGTCATTTCATCTTTAGGAATATGGGCAAAGTCTCTATAACTGAACACTTTCAAATGATTATGGGAGACTTTTTTCTTTGACCAAACACCATTAGGACAACACCATCTAAAGTAGCAGAGGGTAACAAATTTATGATGTCTATCGCAATCATCAAAGCTTCTCCCTAGAATGAGTTTGAAAACTTTGCATGTGATAGCATACAACTAATTTTCTCTTCAATTGTTCTATTCATCCTTTTAGCTACTCTATTTAAGGTGTTTTTGGTGGGACCTTCTTAAGTTTAATGCCTTGGGATCTGCAATAAGAGTCAAATGGACCTTAGTATTCTCCACCATTATCAGCTCTCACACACTTTAGCTGATAGTTAGCTTCTCTTTCAACACGAGCATGAAACTCCTTGAAAACATTCAAAACTTGATCTTTAGATTTCAATAAGAATATCCAAACTTTTTTTGAATGGTTATTAATAAAAATAATAAAATATAATGAAGTACTAAGAGATTTCTCAATCATAAAACAAATATCAATAAGCGCTAATCTAACACATGCTTTTCTTCTATATGAATGACTGGATTTAATAAAGGAAATTATATGTTGTTTTCTAGCAAGATAATTAATACAAGATTCAAGATTTTTACCAATAGAAATGGGAACGACTTGCTTTTTTGTGAGGATCTGCAATCCCTTCTCACTCATGTGTACAAGCCGCTTATCCCATAACTCTAAATTCTCATTATCAATTATGACATTTGCTTCTCCCTTATTCAACTTTTCTTGCATGACATATAAGGATCCTTCCTTCCACGAGCCATCACTAAATTTTCGTGGATCAGCTTCCAATTTCCACTACCAAATTGACTTGTCATTCCTGCATCATTAAGTTTTTCAAATGATATCAGATTCAGTCTCATGTCTGGAACATGTTGCGCATCCTTCAAGCTAAGGATGCATCATGTGCCTCTCATCATGTAAACATCACCAATGCCAATAATTGTAACGACCCGAAAACCGATACCCTACCGTAACGGCCCGAACCGCCACCGGCGCTAGGATCCAGATCGGCTTAAGGCCGCCGGGACCCGTAGCAAGCCAAACATACCTCCTATCACCTGGTCAAATCCCATACATGATCAAAACTTAAACATAAAAACTGAAACGTAAGATGTATAGACCGAGCTTAACCTGTATGCAACATAGCTGGAAACATAAAAGAACCCCCCTACTAGAGCCCTCATCAAAACTCTAGTGGGTCAACATAACATACATCAAGCTGGGATCACATCCAAATAACTAGAACCTAACCTGTGCATGCATCAGACCACAAACATAAGACCTCCTTTAGGGTCCTCATCCATTACCATAGCGTGGTACACAACACATGCCACAAGATTAGTTCAAACATAACTCAACATCTAGCATAACATACATCATGTATTAAACAGGGACTAACCAAGTCTCAGGGCCAAGCACAGTACTAATTCATAAACATAACTTTACATTACATTCTCTTACAAAACATTATATCAATGTACAATACATGTCCACACTTAAAGTGCTAATCTAAAACTATTACATAAGCAAAACTTTTACTCTTGACGTCTTCCTGGCCTACCACTGACCTGCAAAACTGGGGTTAGGGGAGAGGGGTGAGCTAAAAAGCCCAGTGAGTAGAAACAAAGAAAACAGTTCATTAATTACATGCTTTTATGAAATGCGTCACAGCACAAACAAGTCATATCACGGATTGGACCCAACCCCAAAACATCCCTTCCAGTCTCAGTATGCCCGGCCCAGCCGGGTCTCACAACCTTCGTATGCCTGGCCCGACCAGGTCTCACAACATCTCTAGGGCTAGTGGGGTCGTCCTTGGTCCAATCTCCATCAACAGTAAATAATGCAATGCTTCATATTCGTTTAACTAGTGCAATCAACCTATTACATATAAACATGATGCATGAACATGCTCTAGGCATTTGATTTCATAAAATAAAAGATTAAGTTAGTTCTACTCACCTCTGGCAGACGCTGGACCGACTCTGCAACTGCTAACGCTAATGGCCTCCTCGATCCCTCGGGTCCGATCCTACACAGGTGGACTCGAATGAGGTGCCAACACACTCTAACAACTCATAAACAACTACCTAAAAACCCCTTAAAACATCACTTAAACATGCATAGAAAACAACCTTGAAAAGGCAGGACAGGGCACTTTCGGCGGCACCTTCGGCGGCCGAACCCTCCCTCAAGAGACGAAACTCGGGCACTTTCGGCGGCACCTTCGGCTGCCGAAAGTCCCACTCCAGAGACGAAAGTCAGGCACTTTCGGCGGCCGAATCCTTCCTTCGGCGGCCGAAAGTCTGCTTTCAAGCCAAAACTCAGCTTTCGGGGGCAAGGTTAGGCGGCCAATCCATGCATCCAAAGGCAGGTTCGGCGGCCGAAACCACCTTCGGCGGCCGAACCTGAGTTCTTCTCAGAAGGGCAGAACTCAGCTTCTCATGCATTCAAGCCTCCCAAACCTTCCAAACACCCCAAAACAAGCACCCAACTTTACCAAAACATGCATAAACCCTTAACCATGCACAAAGGAGCTTAAACAACTAGATTAAACTCCAAAAACAACATCAAAACATACATAGATAGCTTATGACCCACATAGGCCAAAACCATCAAAACAAACAAATCCTCACACACTCTTTCCCAATCATGCATACACTCTCCCACAAGCATAAAGGAGCATAAACTAACATAAACTCCTCAACACAAACATCACATAACATACATTGGGCATAAAACCCGCATAAACCTAACATGCATATCTACCCATTAAAACACCATTAAAACCTTCATAAAACTTCAAAAGACACTAGGAAAGCAAAGATCTACACTCACCTCTTGAAGATCGAGGGTTGCGTGATCTCTAACTCGGAGGTGTGGAGAATCCAAGCTCCAAAAGCTCCAAGCTCCCAAAACTTCGATCTAAGCTTTAAAACTCTTCAAAACAAACGTAAAACTCATGAAAACTTGAGGGATGGGTAGAGAAAGCATGAAAACGACCAAAGGAAGGCAAAAACTCACCTGAGCTCGGAAATGGGGAGAAAACTCGCCCATTTCCGATCTGAGGGCCCTTTATAGGTGGCCTGGTCAAAGACCTTCGGCAGCCTAACGTGCCCCCTAAACTCATGCATGTTCGGCGGCCGAACTTGAGGTTCGGCGGCCGAACCTTGGCTCATTCAAACAAGACTTTCGGAGGCCAAAGGCGCTCCCGAAGCCCTTCCATGTTCGGCGGCCGAACTTCACTTTCGGCGGCCGAACCTGGCAAATGCCCCCTTGGTCTTTTCTTTTCAAAACTCAATCCTTTTTCATTTAAAACCATAAAATCAGTAAAACCATTTTGGAAAACACATTTTACCCCTCTAGAAGCCTCTGGCATCTTCAGAATTCTCGATTCCAATGGAGATTCCGCCGGAAGGTAGAGATTCCGATGCTGGAATCTAGCCGGGTATTACATTCTCCCCCCCTTTAAGAACATTCGTCCCCGAATGTTCCACAAACAAACAGGCATAGCATAAAACATACATGAACCAGCAAGCAAAACCTAAAAATCTCTCTCTTGAAAGAGAGACACAGGTACTGCTGGAGTAAGAACTCCCGGGTTTTCCCAAACACTCACTACCATCTAGTGGTGATTTCCAAAAACTTTCACCATCGGAATTTTCTTGTTCCTCAACTTCTTGACTTGTGTGTCCATGATCCGCACTAACTGCTCAACATAGGTGAGATCCCTTGAGATCTCCACCTCTGCTCCTTTAAGAACCTCACTTGGATCTGACACGAGCTTCCATAATATAGGAACATAGAAATCTGAATGGATCCTCTCCATAGGAAATCACCCTTACCAAAAGAAACACCTTAGCAGTACCCAACCTACTCCTTAACTCCACTAGCTTCCGCTGCGCTTCTCTGATCCTTACTCTTTCTCTGCATCTTCACTGATTGGCTTCTTCTCACAGCTAACCCAAAACTAACTCTAACTCTCACAGGTAGTACCCGGATTTCAGATCTATCTTGAAAAACAAACAGCTCCTACTAGCTGTTCCAATAGATCATCCATCCTGCATGGGAATACCTGCTCTTGGTAGTGACCTTGGTCAACTGCTTACAGTTGTTACAAGTCTCAAGGATTCATCCTTCTTTTTCCACAACCATACTGGAACAATCCAGGGTAAGGTACTAGGTCGGATAAAACCCTTGTCTACCAAGCCTCGCCTCTATTCTGACAACTCTCAACTACAGGTGGCATCCTATAGGGAAGGATAGAAATGGTTCTGCGTCCAGACACCACTCCTACACCAAACTCTAACTCCCTGACAGATGGTGAACCTGACAACATACATAGCATACATAGCATATCATACATAACAGTAATGCACATGCATAAAATCATGGCATTTCACATCATCATACAAGACAGGACTCCACATCCTATCCTAGTGGACATGATTCTTCCTATTGTGCTTGCCCTTATATGACCTCTAAGCCAACCTCTTTCCGATGTGCAACACACCGTACTCTCGAGGCCCAAAGCTCTGATACCATCTGTAACGACCCGAAAACCGATACCCTACCGTAACGGCCCGAACCGCCACCGGCGCTAGGATCCAGATCGGCTTAAGGCCGCCGGGACCCGTAGCAAGCCAAACATACCTCCTATCACCTGGTCAAATCCCATACATGATCAAAACTTAAACATAAAAACTGAAACGTAAGATGTATAGACCGAGCTTGACCTGTATGCAACATAGCTGGAAACATAAAAGAACCCCCCTACTAGAGTCCTCATCAAAACTCTAGTGGGTCAACATAACATACATCAAGCTGGGATCACATCCAAATAACTAGAACCTAACCTGTGCATGCATCAGACCACAAACATAAGACCTCCTCTAGGGTCCTCATCCATTACCATAGCGTGGTACACAACACATGCCACAAGATTAGTTCAAACATAACTCAACATCTAGCATAACATACATCATGTATTAAACAAGGACTAACCAAGTCTCAGGGCCAAGCACAGTACTAATTCATAAACATAACTTTACATTACATTCTCTTACAAAACATTATATCAATGTACAATACATGTCCACACTGAAAGTGCTAATCTAAAACTATTACATAAGCAAAACTTTTACTCTTGACGTCTTCCTGGCCTACCACTGACCTGCAAAACTGGGGTTAGGGGAGAGGGGTGAGCTAAAAAGCCCAGTGAGTAGAAACAAAGAAAAAAGTTCATTAATTACATGCTTTTATGAAATGCGTCACAGCACAAACAAGTCATATCACGGATTGGACCCAACCCCAAAACATCCCTTCCAGTCTCAGTATGCCCGGCCCAGCCGGGTCTCACAACCTTCGTATGCCTGGCCCGGCCAGGTCTCACAACATCTCTAGGGCTAGTGGGGTCGTCCTTGGTCCAATCTCCATCAACAGTAAATAATGCAATGCTTCATATTTGTGTAACTAGTGCAATCAACCTATTACATATAAACATGATGCATGAACATGCTCTAGGCATTTGATTTCATAAAATAAAAGATTAAGTTAGTTCTACTCACCTCTGGCAGACGCTGGACCGACTCTGCAACTGCTAACGCTGATGGCCTCCTCGATCCCTCGGGTCCGATCCTACACAGGTGGACTCGAATGAGGTGCCAACACACTCTAACAACTCATAAACAACTACCCAAAAACCTCTTAAAACATCACTTAAACATGCATAGAAAACAACCTTGAAAAGGCTGGACAGGGCACTTTCGGCGGCACCTTCGGCGGCCGAACCCTCCCTCAAGAGACGAAACTCGGGCACTTTGGGCGGAACCTTTGGCGGCCGAAAGTCCCACTCCAGAGACGAAAGTCAGGCACTTTCGACGGCCGAATCCTTCCTTCGGCGGCCGAAAGTCTGCTTTCAACCCAAAACTCAGCTTTCGGGGGCAAGGTTAGGCGGCCAATCCATGCATCCAAAGGCAGGTTCGGCGGCCAAAACCACCTTCGGCGGCCGAACCTGAGTTCTTCCCAGAAGGGCAGAACTCAGCTTCTCATGCATTCAAGCCTCCCAAACCTTCCAAACACCCCAAAACAAGCACCGAACTTTACCAAAACATGCATAAACCCTTAACCATGCACAAAGGAGCTTAAACAACTAGATTAAACTCCAAAAACAACATCAAAACATACATAGATAGCTTATGACCCACATAGGCCAAAACCATCAAAACAACCAAATCCTCACACACTCTTTCCCAATCATGCATACACTCTCCCACAAGCATAAAGGAGCATAAACTAACATAAACTCCTCAACACAAACATCACATAACATACATTGGGCATAAAACCCGCATAAACCTAACATGCAGATCTACCCATTAAAACACCATTAAAACCTTCATAAAAATTCAAAAGACACTAGGAAAGCAAAGATCTACACTTACCTCTTGAAGATCGAGGGTTGCGTGATCTCTAACTCGGAGGTGTGGAGAATCCAAGCTCCAAAAGCTCCAAGCTCCCAAAACTTCGATCTAAGCTTTAAAACTCTTCAAAACAAACGTAAAACTCATGAAAACTTGAGGGATGGGTAGAGAAAGCATGAAAATGACCAAAGGAAGGCAAAAACTCACCTGAGCTCGGAAATGGGGAGAAAACTCGCCCATTTCCGATCTGAGGGCCCTTTATAGGTGGCCTGGTCAAAGACCTTCGGCAGCCTAATGTGCCCCCTAAACTCATGCATGTTCGGCGGCCAAACATGAGGTTCGGCGGCCGAACCTTGGCTCATTCAAACAAGACTTTCGGAGGCCAAAGGCGCTCCCGAAGCCTTTCCATGTTCGGCGGCCGAACTTCACTTTCGGCGGCCGAACCTGGCAAATGCCCCCTTGGTCTTTTCTTTTCAAAACTCAATCCTTTTTCATTTAAAACCATAAAATCAGTAAAACCATTTTGGAAAACACATTTTACCCCTCTAGAAGCCTCTGGCATCTTCAGAATTCTCGATTCCAACGGAGATTCCGCCGGAAGGTAGAGATTCCGATGCCGGAATCTAGCCGGGTATTACATTCTCCCCCCCTTTAAGAACATTCGTCCCCGAATGTTCCACAAACAAACAGGCATAGCATAAAACATACATGAACCAGCAAGCAAAACCTAAAAATCTCTCTCCTGAAAGAGAGACACAGGTACTGCTGGAGTAAGAACTCCCGGGTTTTCCCAAACACTCACTACCATCCAGTGGTGATTTCCAAAAACTTTCACCATCGAAATTTTCTTGTTCCTCAACTTCTTGACTTGTGTGTCCATGATCCGCACTAACTGCTCAACATAGGTGAGATCCCTTGAGATCTCCACCTCTGGTCCTTTAAGAACCTCACTTGGATCTGACACGAGCTTCCATAATATAGGAACATAGAAATCCGAATGGATCCTCTCCATAGGAAATCACCCTTACCAAAAGAAACACCTTAGCAGTACCCAACCTACTCCTTAACTCCACTAGCTTCCGCTGCACTTCTCTGATCCTTACTCTTTCTCTCCATCTTCACTGATTGGCTTCTTCTCACAGCTAACCCAAAACTAACTCTAACTCTCACAGGTAGTACCCGGATTTCATATCTATCTTGGAAAACAAACAGCTCCTACTAGCTGTTCCAATAGATCATCCATCCTGCATGGGAATACCTGCTCTTGGTAGTGACCTTGGTCAACTGCTTACAGTTGTTACAAGTCTCAAGGATTCATCCTTCTTTTTCCACAACCATACTGGAACAATCCAGGGTAAGGTACTAGGTCGGATAAAACCCTTGTCTACCAAGCGTCGCCTTTATTCTGACAACTCTCAACTACAGGTGCCATCCTATAGGGAAGGATAGAAATGGTTCTGCGTCCAGACACCACTCCTACACCAAACTCTAACTCCCTGACAGATGGTGAACCTGACAACATACATAGCATACATAGCAAATCATACATAACAGTAATGCACATGCATAAAATCATGGCATTTCACATCATCATACAAGACAGGACTCCACATCCTATCCTAGTGGACATGATTCTTCCTATTGTGCTTGCCCTTCTATGACCTCTAAGCCAACCTCTTTCCGATGTGCAACACACCGTACTCTCGAGGCCCAAAGCTCTGATACCATCTGTAACGACCCGGAAACCGATACCCTACCGTAACGGCCCGAACCGCCACCGGCGCTAGGATCCAGATCAGCTTAAGGCCGCCGGGACCCGTAGCAAGCCAAACATACCTCCTATCACCTGGTCAAATCCCATACATGATCAAAACTTAAACATAAAAACTGAAACATAAGATGTATAGACCGAGCTTGACCTGTATGCAACATAGCTAGAAACATAAAAGAACCCCCCTACTAGAGCCCTCATCAAAACTCTAGTGGGTCAACATAACATACATCAATCTGGGATCACATCCAAATAACTAGAACCTAACCTGTGCATGCATCAGACCACAAACATAAGACCTCCTCTAGGGTCCTCATCCATTACCATAGCGTGGTACACAATACATGCCACAAGATTAGTTCAAACATAACTCAACATCTAGCATAACATACATCATGTATTAAACAGGGACTAACCAAGTCTCAGGGCCAAGCACAGTACTAATTCATAAACATAACTTTACATTACATTCTCTTACAAAACATTATATCTATGTACAACACATGTCCACACTGAAAGTGCTAATCTAAAACTATTACATAAGCAAAACTTTTACTCTTGACGTCTTCCTGGCCTACCACTGACCTGCAAAACTGGGGTTAGGGGAGAGGGGTGAGCTAAAAAGCCCAGTGAGTAGAAACAAAGAAAACAGTTCATTAATTACATGCTTTTATGAAATGCGTCACAGCACAAACAAGTCATATCACGGATTGGACCCAACCCCAAAACATCCCTTTCAGTCTCAGTATGCCCGGCCCAGCCGGGTCTCACAACCTTCGTATGCCTGGCCCGGCCAAGTCTTACAACAACTGTATATGTATGCCTTGCCCGGCCAGGTCTCACAACATCTCTAGGGCTAGTGGGGTCGTCCTTGGTCCAATCTCCATCAACAGTAAATAATGCAATGCTTCATATTCGTGTAACTAGTGCAATCAACCTATTACATATAAACATGATGCATGAACATGCTCTAGGCATTTGATTTCATAAAATAAAAGATTAAGTTAGTTCTACTCACCTCTGGCAGACGCTGGACCGACTCTGCAACTGCTAACGCTGATGGCCTCCTCGATCCCTCGGGTCCGATCCTACACAGGTGGACTCGAATGAGGTGCCAACACACTCTAACAACTCATAAACAACTACCCAAAAACCTCTTAAAACATCACTTAAACATGCATAGAAAACAACCTTGAAAAGGCTGGACAGGGCACTTTCGGCGGCACCTTCGGCGGCCGAACCCTCCCTCCAGAGACGAAACTCGGGCACTTTCGGCGGCACCTTCGGCGGCCGAAAGTCCCACTCCAGAGACGAAAGTCAGGCACTTTCGGCGGCCAAATCCTTCCTTCGACGGCTGAAAGTCTGCTTTCAAGCCAAAACTCAGCTTTCGGGGGCAAGGTTAGGCGGCCAATCCATGCATCCAAAGGCAGGTTCGGCGGCCGAAACCACCTTCAGCGGCCGAACCTGAGTTCTTCCCAGAAGGGCAGAACTCAGCTTCTCATGCATTCAAGCCTCCTAAACCTTCCAAACACCCCAAAACAAGCATCCAACTTTACCAAAACATGCATAAACCCTTAACCATGCACAAAGGAGCTTAAACAACTAGATTAAACTCCAAAAACAACATCAAAACATACATAGATAGCTTATGACCCACATAGGCCAAAACCATCAAAACAACCAAATCCTCACACACTCTTTCCCAATCATGCATACACTCTCCCACAAGCATAAAGGAGCATAAACTAACATAAACTCCTCAACACAAACATCACATAACATACATTGGGCATAAAACCCGCATAAACCTAACATGCATATCTACCCATTAAAACACCATTAAAACCTTCATAAAACTTCAAAAGACACTAGGAAAGCAAAGATCTACACTTACCTCTTGAAGATCGATGGTTGCGTGATCTCTAACTCGGAGGTGTGGAGAATCCAAGCTCCAAAAGCTCCAAGCTCCCAAAACTTCGATCTAAGCTTTAAAACTCTTCAAAACAAACGTAAAACTCATGAAAACTTGAGGGATGGGTAGAGAAAGCATGAAAACGACCAAAGGAAGGCAAAAACTCACCTGAGCTCGGAAATGGGGAGAAAACTCGCCCATTTCCGATCTGAGGGCCCTTTATAGGTGGCCTGGTCAAAGACCTTCGGCAGCCTAACGTGCCCCCTAAACTCATGCATGTTCGGAGGCCGAACCTTGGCTCATTCAAACAAGACTTTCGGAGGCCAAAGGCGCTCCCGAAGCCTTTCCATGTTCGGCGGCCGAACTTCACTTTCGGCGGCCGAACCTGGCAAATGCCCCCTTGGTCTTTTCTTTTCAAAACTCAATCCTTTTTCATTTAAAACCATAAAATCAGTAAAACCATTTTGGAAAACACATTTTACCCCTCTAGAAGCCTCTGGCATCTTCAGAATTCTCGATTCCAACGAATATTCCGCCGGAAGGTAGAGATTCCTAAATCAACAACTCATGAACATTCTCCTCGCACATTATTCGAGTATCCTTTGCCACAAATCAAAAACAGTTCTTCAATTGTTGTAATTGTGGTGATTGTCTCCTTCGACTCATTTTTCTTTGGCTTATCATGATATATCTTTACTTTTTTCTAGAATTTATGTCTCTCTTAAAGACTCTGCACTCTATCTTCTTGTGACCCGGCTTTCTACAATAGTAACATATTAATCTTAGATGAGATTTTAATTGTCCTCTCGATTTTTCTGCATTTCGACCATTGCGCTTACTTTGACTATTGCTTCTTCCTTGGCTCTTAGTTATATTTGCATTTGAATGCCCATGAGTTCCTCTTTCCTCCCTCCTGGCTTCTTCACTTATCAAACTGTTAGTGATAAGATATCACCAATGTATCCCAACTTTCTAGCAATGAGCTCATTAAGCAATAATGCTTGCATTTCATCATCTATCTTCATCTCTGCTTTCTCCAATTGATTTATGAGCCCTTTAAAGGTGTTTAAATGCTCAATCATGCTTTGGCCATCTTTATAATCTAACTTTCCTAGTCACTCTATGAGATAGGCTTTATTTCGAGGGGTCTTCTTTTGAATCAAAGATCTAAACTTTGTCCATAACTCGAAGGCATTCATAAAATTTGACACATAATCAAATAAAGTTTTATAAATGAACTTACGAATTGATCTTATGACTTTGGGATTTAGAATCGCCTATTGTGCATTAGTAATATCTGGCTTCTCTTCTGGCTTGAACTCATAAAGAATAGGCTCATACAAATCTTTGCAATATAAATGATCCTTCATCATCGGCTTCCAATAAGAATAATTTTCAGCTGTTAGCTTGAACATATCATTGCTCCCTTCCATCTTGAATCACTTAATCCATATCATGTTCATTGCTTTGATACCACTTTTTTGTGAAACTATGCGGAAATTGAAAACTTGTTGAATAATTAAGAATAGAGAAAAAAGAAGAATAAGGAACACACAAAATTTATAGTGGTTCGACCAATTGATGCCTACATTCATTGTAGCATATATGCTTCCACTATATAGGTAGGATTACAAATTATATATCTTCACCTCACAAGATGGATTACAATATTTTACGCATTTACACTTCCCTCAATAAAAATTGGCTAAAACTCACAAGTTGAGTTTAGAGAGAACTCAAACTTTTTCACTCTAATTTGATGAATGACTTGTATTTGTGGTGTGTAAATCTCTCTTATGGAGTCTCAACACCCCTTTTCCTTTTATAATGTGGAGGATGTGCATTTCCAAAATTTTACTAAATGTCCATAAATAGACCTTACTTTTTTAAAATTTCATTAATATCATGTACATCCTAATTAATGGAGGAACCCAATATTATATATATATATATATATATATATATATATATATATATATATATATATATTTTAATATATATCTGAGGTTGATTAGGGGTGAGCATTCGGCCGGTTCGATTTAAAACCGAACCGAACTGAATAAATCGAAAACCGAAATTTTAGTGTTTATGAAAATCAAACCGAATAGATTTTAGTCAGAAATCGAATCGAACCGAACCGGTCTAATTCGGTTCGATTCGGTTCGGTTTCGATTTTTAATAATTTTTTTATTTTTTACACTATTTTAAAATTTAATTAAAATATTTTAATTTTAATATGATTTAATTTCTCTATATTATTGAAAAAACATGCTATTATCACTAATCGGTTCGGTTCGGTTTTTTTGTTTTTTTCTGATTAAAATCGAATCGAACCGAAATAATCGAAATTTCTGAAATTAAAAATTGAACCGAACCGAAATATATAAAAAACTGAACTAAATTTTTAAATCGATTCGATTCGATCGATTTTTTTGGTTTGAACTGAATACTGCTCACCCCTAAGGTTGATCTCAATACTCCTATAGAATAGAATTTTAAATGATAGTTCGTATGCAAAATTGATCTAAAAGTTCTCTAGATCTATTTCAGTAAATAAAATATGTAATCATTAGTTTTATCTCTTCATTGGGAAATTGGTGAGCTTAAATCTAACCAAATCAAGGTAGGTTTATACTTTTTATTCTTAAATTACGAAGGAAATGGCTATTTGACCTTTTAGACCGCTAAAGCACTAGCAGTTATTTTGTTGTAGTTTTTTAATTTATTTATTTTATTACTAATAAATAAAGTCGGTGGATATCTGTAAGAGTGATTTGGATTTAAATTTCTTTATTTATAATTTAAAAAAAAACCTTTTTAATTTAAATAGTTAATTCAATTTTTAATATTTATTCTAGAAACATAATTATAAATTTCAATATTCAATATCCCCATATTTTAAAATTAATAATATACGGAACCGTTACATTAAAGGAAAAAATTGTAGTGGGAAAGGTAGGATTTTTATTGTTTATTTTTTCTTATGATGTTTTAAGTCATTGTATCCCTATTTTAGTTGATTGTTCTTTTATATTCTTTTAATTATATGTTTTTTTATCTATTTTTATTATTAAAAAAGAGAATTTATTGTTATAATTAAAAACTTTTTAACTCTGCCTTTTTATTTGGGTCCTAATATTTTCTTTTTCTTTAAAGTGTTACTAACTTTTAAGTTATTATATATTTAAAAAAAAAACAATTTAAGGTGGATGTTATTAATAAATAATCTCAGTTTTCTATACTATCAAAAAGTATTGTTGAGACAAAAAAAATATAGTTATTAATTAAAAATTAAAAATATAAAAAACATGTAATTTCATTTATTTTTATTTTAAAATTTATGTTAAATTAATATTTTATAATATAATTTTTATATTTTTTAATAATTTTTAAAAATTGCTACTACTTATTAAAGCACAACACTTTTGAAACGTAAATGTAAATTTATTTTATAACAGTAAGAAACGAGTCATCCTATTTAAAATGAATTTACGTTAATTACTGCACATTGTTAATAAATTTTTTACATGAAATTAGTACATTCTTGATTTATTTATAGATTCCAAATAAATTTTTTCAAAAATGGCATAATTATACAATTATAAAAGAAATAATTTTTACGTTTAAATCTTAATTTCAAGCTAATTGAAATTATCTGTACAAGTAACATAAATAAAATTATGTTATCGCAATTTGCGAAGACGTTAGTGTTTTTTTTTTTTTTTTTTTATTATTATTATTATTATTATTATTATTATTATTATTATTATTATTATCTTTACTCTTCCACATTTTTTCTATTTCACTTGTCTAGAAAGTTTTCTTTTTACCATTTTTTATGCAGACTCAAAATCATTTCCTTATGATTTTTTACTAAATATATATTTACTCCCCAATAATATATTTTTATAAAATAATAAAATTACACTCATCGAACTTAATAAGTAGAAGTTGAAGTTGAATTCTAGTCTGTCCTCTTGGCAAAGACTAGTAGACAACCATCAGATGTGTTCAATGGCTCTTCCTACCACTGCCTTTCTTCTTTCCTTGATTTTTCTTTCTGCTTCCCTTATTCTTCTTCTTCTTCCCTTTACCACCCATGTGATAATTAGAATCATTATCTTTTGATGGGGCTGCGTTTAACATATGCTTCACATCAAGTACGCCATTTCTGAAATATCCCTCGCTTGACCTCAGCAACCCCTTTTCAGGTTTGTGCTTCTCCATTGATCTTTTAGCACCACCAACAACCTTACTTCCAAATCGTCCCAGAACTATTTTCTACAATATAGAACTGTCAGTATCTCTAAGAAGTTCGCGTTGTAAATGAATTAGCAATTTCAGATCCATATATATATATATATATATATAGATACCTCTTGAAGCATTTTCTCCTCTCTTTCCTTCTGTTTCTTCATTTGTACGCGTGCTACGCTTAAAGGCAGCCTTTGTTTCTTTGGAGGCTGCGTTGAAGACACATTGCATAGAGATATTTAGATAGCTTTCAAGCAGAAACGTCATCTTAGTAATTGAAATCAGTTATGCTTTGCTTGCAAGAAAAAAGTTTAAATAAATTCTTATATAATTATGCATGAATTCTTTTTTTTTAAATTAATTTATTTTAAAGTTAAAAAGAAGCGAATTTTATTTATTTTAAATAAAAAATTAAAAAAAAATAAATAAATTGAATTGAATTCTTGCAAATTTCTTAATTACAAACATGAGTTTACTCTATGCTAGGCGTATGTTTTGCACGTTAAGAGTTCCCACCTTGCCACCAAGAGACAATACCTTCCTATTCTCCAAATCCTTTCTTTCTTTCCATGACATATGTGAGGCACCTGCATTATGAGTATAAGCACACTTTATAAATGCTTAAACAGACAAAAGAAACAGATTAAAAATATTTAAAAAATGAAAAAAAAAAAAAAAAAGAAAAGAAAACTGGTCGAATGCAGATGCAAATTAATGAAACAAAATAGAGTTATTCATCATCCAAAGGAAGAATGGAACACCACCAGGAATTTAAGCTCTAAGCGATTACACATTTGAGCTCTTTTAATCTCCATTAACTTGGGGTTGATCCTTTTATTTTCCATCTCAAGAAATTATTTAGGCACGAGTAGAAGACCAGCTTACTTTAGAGGTCTTTTGGATGCATTATAATAAAAAAATAAACAATAAAAACTGAAATTGGATACCCAATTATGTTATAATAGTGAAATACTGAATTTGGATATCTAATTATGTTAGAACTTAATTATAATAATGTTACATGTATACTAAGAATGAGGGCTAGTAGCTCCTCATCTTCTGCAAGGCTTTATATTTCCTCTATTTATTTCATGAAAAATATTTTTTACTCTTTCTGATATTTAAGCATTCAGGATGATCAATGCAAAATTTTTTCTAATCAAAGGAAAATAAATTCGTTATAACTTTCTCCTTTTAAAAGAGAAAGTTATTTTTTTACTATAACTTTTTTATTAGTACTACTAAACCTCTTATACATAAATCGATCAACACCATTTATTTTTTAACATTGTATTCAAATAATGAAAAATATATTATTTTCTGGAAAATATTTTCTATGTATGAGTTATTTTCCATGAAACAAATAGTGTTTTAAGAAAGAAAAAATTTCCAAAATCAATGGAATATCGTTATTGTTCTACAGAAGGTGTCATCAGCACTCCTACCTAAAAGGCAAGAAATCATGTGGGAATAAATTTAACCCAAAATAAACTAAACGTGTTTCTACGAAGGGAAGGTGCCAATTTCATAATTTCAGGAAATGTCTTCCAAAAATAACACCTATCCTGATAATTCTTCAAAAGATAGATTAATTCCAGGTGCCTTGTTAATCAACTAAGCTGAAAATTAGAACTACTTGAAACTTAATTTCAATATGTTAATATTAGCCAGTAAAACTAAACAATTATCTATTTCCATTTAAAAAATTAAACATTATCTAACAACCATTATTAACAGCATTTAACAAAATTAACACAAGCATGAATTCCAAGAAAACTCAAGACAAAGAAAGCAGATTACTGCAGAGTCAACAAAGAAGACATATTATGAACTGCAACAAAATGAAAAATTAGAAGTAATACTGTAACATAGAAGTCATAAAATATACCATACCATGTAGGCAGAAATGTAAACAAAAGAAATCTAAAGCAAAGACACTATAAGAGAAGATTGGTAAATACCCAAAAACTCAATGTCTTTCATAATCTTTCTGAAGTCCCAATCACGGTCCTTGCAATCCATAGCATCAGTAGTTTGCTTTTTCTTCATTTTCTTTGCCTTGTTTAGGTTTGCAGATTAGTTCTGTTCCACTACAAAGAAAGAATTGTAATCCTATACATGTGCGTAGATGGATACATCAAACCAAATAAGGAGGATAAGAAAAGCATAAAATACAGAAAGCAACTTAGCAAATCAGGGACATTCTTCTCTTCTCACCAGAATTTCCAAAATTAACCCAGAAAATATCACAAATCTCAACCACAAACGACCCAATTTTAAGATGGTTTAGAATACCAGTTTCAGAGCTCAGCCAAACAAATAGATATCCACCATTTTAAACTCAAATAAGCTTTTGACAAAAAAAAAACCCTCAAATAAGCTTTTCAAAAATAAGTGCTGTTAGCAGCAGCTATACAAAACATATCAATAATTTGCTTAATTTTGCATTTTTAACCTTAATTTTTAACCCCTGTTTTTTGGGAATCAACTGTTGGCTGTCTCAAGAATTACCTTTGACATTGAGGGGTGACTGGCACCATACAAAGTTGTAGCAAAGTATCACCTAGGAAATGCTGTAGGGACTATTTGTTGGATGATTGATGTAAATTGCTTGGCAAACAAAGTTGCAAGTATAACCAAACTTAGGTGTTAAATTGTAATTTACCCAAACATAAAATACATATACATACCTATACTTCTAAACAAAGAGAAAGAATGAGCATCAGTCTGTTCATTCCAAACCAAAAAGGAAACAATGCCAAACACACGAAAACAGAACTATTCTCAAAGAAAATCACACCAATATAACTCATCAAATTCTGTTGATGTACTAATAGTTTCAAAAACAGATTATTTTTGGATATTATTCATAAAACTCTCATTAAATTAACAAAACGCAAATTTCTGGATATATTGTAAACTAGCAAACCACAAAAGGAAGAATAACCAACAATGCAATTCAAATAACAAAAGAATCAATTAAAAAGGGAGATGAATGCAACACCATACATAGAATACCCACTGTGAAAAATCAACGTTAACACATAAAATGAGTACAATCCGAAATCAAGAACTGACTGAAACCAACTATAATAGCAATCTTCATATACAACAAAAGGAAGAGAGGTTAAAGTTACTTTACCACAATAAATTTAAGACAAGCAAATTCCACCTCCCTCACATTAACTGAAAGGTAATCTGAACAAGAGCAGAGCCGTGTCTCTGATAGTGAGCCAATGGGATACTATATATATATATATATATATCACTGAATAATAGCAGAAGAAGGTGAGGATCAGCTGCTGTGCGTATGAATGGAGCGAAGGAGGGTCGCGATTATATCAACGGCGATTCAGAAGTAGTTGCTGGTGCTGAACGTAACACAGGTCCATCGGCTGTGAAGTCAAATTCGTTTAAAGAGGAGAAAATTTGTTTCGATCTTTTGCCCTAGTATATTTTAGAGTTAATGAAAAAAAAATTTATTACTTTTTATTTTGTTGTAATTAAATTTATATTTATTTTTTTAATTAAAATTTAATTTTTTAAAATTACTTAAAAATTAATAAATTTACCCCTCACTCATCACGTCAATATTACATTAATATTATATTAGAATGTCAAAATTGATAATAATTTAAAAGTTAGAATGTAAAATTATAATAAAACTAAAATTATAAATTTTTTTATAATTATTTATTTTATTAATAATTTTTTAAGAGATGAAGAAATAAAAATGAAATTTATAATTTCAGATGAATTATGTGTTGTTTTAGCCACTTAATTTATATATTATTAATGTTTTTACAATTTACTCAAATATTAATATAATTTAGAAAAATAAATAGTAAATTAATATTATATTTGAGAGTTAAAAGAATAATTTAATATATTCTAAAAAATTATTTTATTATTTTTAATATTTTTAAATTAAATTCTATTAAATATTATTTTAAATTAATTTTTAATATTTTATAATTAATATATTTAAAAATATTATTTTCTTACCGATAATTTTAAAAATAATGCTAAATAGTAAATATATTAGATAAATTTAAAAAAATTCGATCCATAGTGATTTTAGTTAAAATAAGATTTTCATAATTTATTATTATAAAATTATTAGTAAAAAGTAAAAAATTAAATAATAATTTTTAAATATATTTAATTGTAAGAAAAAATAATTTCATAATTTTATAAGTTTTTAATTGTATTGTAGAGTCCATTTAATTAAATATTAAAAATATAAAGTTTAATTGATAAAAAATAAAATAAAAATAAAGTATAGAGTCCTAAACATGTGCATTTTCTAAGTTAAATTTGGCACATAGCCAATAAGAGGTTCATTAGGTTTCTGAGCATACATAGTATAGTCAACTTGCTCTAAGGTTTTTACTACTTAACTATTTTTATTCCAAAGTGTAAAATAATTCTTAAACGTGCTAAACCATAGTTTTATCATAAAAAAAATGCTTTTAGAATTACCAAGTAAATTGCTTAAATTACTATTCCAATTTATATGGATAATTAAGGTAAGAAAAGCATTTAAACTATACTTAGAAGTAGAGAGGAGAATAGAGCTAAAATCTTCAAAGGCCATAAAGAAAGAAGGAAAGAGAAAAAAAAATTAATTATAACCCAAAAAATTAAAATAAATCTAAACTATTACAAGTCCTTAGGTTTCTCACCCTTTGCAAAAAGCCATCAAGTTGCTCCTTTGGGCCTTCACATGGAATTGAGCCTCCTCATTAGGCTTCATTAGTCCACCAAAACAAGTCTTGCACACCAAAGCTAAGAAAGGGTTTCGGCCAAATTGAAACAAATAAGGGCAAAGTGGTCTTTTACTCCTTTTTGTACTCATTTATTATAAGATAAAAATACAAAAGAACCATAAATAATAAAAAAATAAACAAAGTTCATCAAGTAAAATTAATTAATTTCTAAATATGAATAAAATAAAATAAAACAAAACTAATTCTAATGGAGATAGAAGTCTAAAACCACACAATCCAATCCCATGCAAGAGAAATTTCAACCAAGGTTGGCAACTAAGGAGGAGTGTTAGTCTCCATCTACCTCCTGGTATAACACTAAGACATAAAATAAAATGAAAATAAAGATCAAAAAATAAAAAATCAAAAATAATAATTTAAGAATATAAAAAAACCAAGTAAAATTCTACCAAAAAGGAGTACGTAATTATAATAGATTCTAGTATTAAAATATAAAAATATAGACAAAATATAACTCTAGAGCTTTGAAACACTCTTTGAGACTCTGCCCGCCCTTATGAGAAGGAGTCGAGAAGATAGGAGGGAGGATAGCTATGATCCTGCCAAGGTTTTTTCAAAAATACAACTTTAGGCTAACTAAAATAGCTCTTTCCATACTCAGAACTCTTCCCCTGTATGGAGCCACCGTCTCAGTATAGTATAGCTGATCAAACATAATTTAGTCACATTCTTATTATCTATATTACTGCTTAATTACACATTTTCCAGCTTAATTTATGGTTTTTGTCATGTTTTTACAGAAAAGGAAGAAAATGGAAAGTTGGAGAAAAAGTGCAGAAAAAGCTGAAAAAGTGATTGGGTCAAAGCGATTTGGCCAAATCACTTGCCCAAATCAAGCAAAGGAAGCTGAGAAAGGAAGCTGAGGCAGAAACCTGGAAGTGAATTCACAGAAACAATTTGAGCAAGCGATTTGCCTAAATCACCCGCCCAAGTCACCTACTCAAATCACATTGACACAGAGGCGGACAGCAGAGCGGGAAAGAGGCAAAAATTCAAATTTCAAAAGCATTGAAGTCCTATCCTACTTTAAACACTTCAAGATCAATCCTAGGACATCTCCAAGAGTCACTCCAAGAAAGACTTTCTCAAGAAGAAGAATTCATCCATAATTAAATACAAAAGCAAAGAAGGAGTAAAAGACCCAAAAAGACCAATTCAAATTAGGATTCCAAGTCCTAATTGGATTAGGACTCTTCACCTATAAAAGGAGACAGCCTCAATCCAGCAAGGATCATCTCTCCACCTTCGGGTTCACTGCAGAAATTCGGCAGCCACTCTCTGTAACAGCCCGCTTACCGGACCATTACCGGCACTAGGATCCAGATCGGCTTAAGGCCGCCGGGACCCATAGTAAGCCTACTGTCAACTCTGTGTACCTGATAAATCCCATACATGATCATACTTAAGCATAAAACTGTTACTTACTCTTCTCTCTTTTTTTTTCTACCTTTGTTTTTCTAACTTTTCTTTTCTTGAAACTTTTCTCATCAACTAAGCCTGGACTATGCATGCTCTGTCTGTATGCACTCGAAGAGTGATACCTGCTATGGTACCATACAGTAACTACAGAGGTAGAAAGACTACCATGCACCAAGCCTAGCGCATCATAACAACATTATCTCAATCAGAAAATGATCATGTGCAAAGGGATAAACATACACTAGGGCCAAGCACAATTCTATAACTCAATACATAACTTGCTATTACATCATTTCTATACATTACATAAACTCTGTACTGTACATCATTCTCATAATAATCATGTCCACTATTCTATGCTATTACATAAACTTTTACCCTTGCTTTCTCTTTCTCTTTCTCTTCTCTGAGGCCCTGAAAAATGGGGTTAGGGAGAGGGATGAGCTACTAGAGCCTAGTGAGCGGAAACCATAAAAACATTTAAAAGATGCTATAATGAAATGCGTCACTGCACAAACATTTCACAGCTCAGATTGGACATGATCCCAAAACTCCCTCTGTCAGTGCCCGGCCCCCAAAGGAGCTCACACAGGTCTTTCACTAACTACTCATGGTGCCCGACCCTATAAGGGCTCTCACAGGACTCATCCAAGGTAAATGCCCGGCCCCAAAGGAGCTCACACAGGACATACAATAATGACAGACTTATGGGCTATTGAGATCGCCTCGGTCCAATCCACATATACAAGTAATAATGCAATGCCTCAACTTGGTGAATACTAATGCAAAGCATCCTATATAAACATGGCATTAATGATGCATGAATCATGCTAAAATAGTTCTTAACTTGTAAAATAAAGTTCTGTTCCACTCACCTCTGTCAACTGCTGAGCAGTCTCTGTAACTCTAACTCTGTGGGCCTCCTTGGTCTCTCGGGTCCGTACCTACACAGGTGGACTCAAATGAGGACCAAACTTACTTAAACATAACTCCTACTATCTCCCCAAAACCCCTCTAAAACATCATAGGCATGCATGGAAAAATGGGCAAAAGAAGGCTGGACTGGGCACTTTCGGCGGCTGGTTCGGCGGCCGAAACCTCCCTCCAGAGACGAAACTCATGCATGTTCGGCGGCTGGTTCGGCGGCCGAAAGTCTCGTCCAGAGACGAAACTCATGCACTTTCGGCGGCCGAACTCCCTCTTTCGGCGGCCGAAAGTCTCTTTCTCACCCAAAAGCCTAGCTTTCGGGGGCAAGGTTTGGCAGCCGAAACTGCCTCCACAAGGGGTTCGGCGGCCGAACCTTGCTTCGGCGGCCGAACCTGGATTCTCCAGAAAGGCAGAATCCGAGCACAACTCATGCTCTCAGCCTCCAAACTCCTATCAAACACCCATAACATGCATACCAACACTTCTCAACTAACATATAACATATCTCATGCATATAGAGGCCTAAAAACTAGTTCAAGCCCCAAAAACAACAACAAAACTCATATGAGCAACATATGCTCAAACTCATGTTTATACCCCCAAAACATGCCATAAAACTCTCTAAAACTCTTAAACCTTGCTTTAAACATAAGGGGAGGTGAGGATCCATGCTTACCTCTTGAAGAACTAGAGGATTGATGATCCAAGCTTGGAAATGGGGGAAACCTCAATCAAAATCTCCAAGTGCTCAACTTTGCTTCCTTTTGCTCAAAACTCTAAAACAAAGCTCAAATCAAGTTAAAACATGCAAGATTTGAGGAAAACATGAAAAATCATACCAAGGAGAACTTGAACCCACCTTTGACCCAAAAACAGAGTGTTTGACACTCAAGTCTCGGGCAAAGGGGCTTTTGTAGTGGCCAACCGACTCTTCCTTCGGCGGCCTAACGTGCATGCGAAACCATGCAACTTTCGGCGGCCGAACTTCACCTTCGGCGGCCGAACTTCACCTTCGGCGGCCGAACCTGGCTTTTGTCCCCTTGGCCTTTTCATTTCAAAACTCACTTTTCGTAACTCAAAAACATGCAAACATGATAAAAACACTTTCAAAACATCTTAAAAACCTTTCTTATACCCTTAGGGCAAGCTCCGACATCCTCGAATCCCGACTTCCAACGGAAAATCCGCCGGAACGTAGGAATTCCGATACCGGGGTCTAGCCGGGTATTACACTCTCCATCTTCTTTTCTTCCTTTCTTTTGTGATTTTGTCCACCATGAGTGGCTAAATAATTCTTTTTTCTAGTTGAAGTTGGAAATTTTCAGTTTGTGATGAATTGGGAGATTTAAAACTCCATTATTAAACTCTTGTTTACTTTCAATATTTATGCAACTTGATCTTTCTATAATTATTGCTTTGCTTTTAGAATCAATTAAGGCATGTTGCTTTTAATTGCTTAAGTAATATATTTTTTGAATGATTTAGGTCCGTAATTGCTTAGGTTGTTTAAACTCAAGTATAATCGGTTGTATAATCTAAACTTGACCACGCGGTTGGCAAGGATAGAATTAGGTTTCTCTAAGTCTTAAGGCAGTTAACAGTTGAAAAGTAAAAATCTCCAAGGACGTTCCTTGGCAACTTGTTAACTAGTGTTTGATTAGCGAACGTTTCATAATCAAACTAGAACTAAGGAGGAATTTGGATTGTAAGAAGCGTCTTCCGTATCCTAAACTAATTTATTAAAATAAATAGGAGTATTAAAGAGTCAATGATCAATTCTAAACAAACTGAAATAGATCCATGCTTCAACTAGAATTCTTCTCCCATTGAAATTATCATCTTCTTAAATTATTGCTTTCTCTTGCTATTTAGTATTATTTCATTATCATCAAATCAAACCCCCCTCTTTATTTATTTTTTATTTACTTGTCCAAGTCATTATTAGGAAAGTCCATAGTGTCAAATCCCTGTGGTTCGACCCTATTGCCACTATCTACAAGGTATTTGTTGATTGATTAATAGGTTTATTTTTTACGGCTTCAACAACTGCTATCAAAAATTGGCACCGTTGTCGGGGATTTGATTTAAACTAATGTATTTTCCCTTTATGACCAGGTCTGGCCGTAAAGACACTCTTATTTACGATCCAGAGATAGAACGCACTGCCAAGAGCCTAAGAAAGCAAGCAAACTTGAGGAACGAAGCCTCCAAATCATCTTCATCAGCAACATCGTCGAATCTGGTGTCTACCATTCGATCTGCCGCTGAGCCATCTGATAAAACAGCTACTGCCTCTACTACAGAATTTCCTAGACTAGCAAATTCGCCTACTGCCGCACCTGCTACTGCTGCATTTGAACCAGAAACTGAACTCCAGGTTTCTGCAGGAAATCACACAATGGCAGAACCACCTGCTGCATATGAAGAAGTTGAAGCTGAAGCTGAAAACGTGCCCATTCATACACCACAGCCATGGGAGAGAACACTCCGAGAGCTAGCTGAACCAGCAGGAGACCAAGCACCCTTATGCATTACATATCCCCTATTAACAGCACCATTCGAATTGAAGACAGGCCTGATCCATCTCCTTCCCAAATTTAGAGGCCTAGAAAATGAGGATCCCCACAAGCACTTGAAGGAATTCCACATTGTGTGCTCAACCATGAGACCCCAAGGTATTTCAGAAGAACATGTTAAACTTAGAGCCTTCCCTTTCTCCCTTGATGACTATGCCAAAGATTGGCTATTCTACATGCCACCCGGATCCATCACATCATGGGCTGGTATGGTAAGAGCATTCTTGAGCAAATTCTTTCCAACATCAAAAGCCATTGGTATCCGTCGAGAGATAAGTGGTATAAGGCAAAAGCATTCTGAAGGCTTGTATGAGTACTGGGAGAGGTTCAAAAGGTTATGCACAAGTTGTCCTCAGCATGATATTTCTGACAAATCTCTCATTGAATATTTCTATGGAGGTTTACTACCCACGGAAAGGAAGTTTATCGATGCAGCTTGTGGAGGGTCAATTCAAGACAAATCACCTCGAGAGATAAGGAATTTAATTTCCACCATGGCAGCAGCATCTCAGCAGTTTGGAGACCAAGAGCAGCCATCAAGAAGGGTGAATGAGGTGAGTACATCCATTTTGGCATCCCAAATATCTAATCTGACCAATGCTATCCGTAGCCTTGTTGTGGGTCAAACCCAACAAGTCCAGCAAATTCAACAGCCAAAGCTATGTGGGATATGTGCAAACATAAACCACCCAACTGATCTATGTCCTTCCCTTCAAGAAGAGGACCAGCAAGTCAATGCAGTTGGAGGTTTCCATGGGCAAAGAAGGTATAATCCCTATTCTAACACCTATAATCCAGGTTGGAGGGACCATCCAAATTTCAGCTATGTAAGGGCCAATCAATATCCAAGCTACCAGCAGCAAAGAAATCAAGCCCAAGCTGCACCTCAAAAGTCCAATGCACCCCTTGAAGAGATTGTGAAGTCCTTAGCAAATATCGTGCAAAATCTTGAGCAACAAATGAGCCAAATGGCAACTTCAGTGAGCAAACTTGAATCACAAGGGAAGCTACCCTCCCAGACTGAGATAAATCCAAGGCAGAATGCTAGTGCCATCACATTGATGAGTGGAAAAGAGTTGCAAGATAGCAGGCCTGAGAAAATGCAAAAATAGGTCACTGAGGAGAATCTGCCAGAAAGTAATCAGGGCAGTCGATCTACCCAAATCACAAACCCAATCGATAGGCAGACTGAACAGCCCAGCAGAGGTGATCTGTCCAAATCACCAGAAAGGGCAGAAGCTAATTTGCCCAAATCAACAATCCCGACAGAATCCAACTCCAAGCAGACCAAGGCAGACCAGCAACTAGTGGAGAAATTTAAGGTACCTCCCCCCTTTCCAAAGAGATTTGGGAGGTCCCAAAAAGAAAAAGAGGAAAAAGAAATACTTGAGACACTTCGCAAGGTGGAAATCAACATACCTCTATTAGATGCTGTCAAGCAAATACCAAGGTATGCCAAATTTCTCAAAGAGCTATGGACCAACCGAAGGAAACTTGCTGAACGAGAAAAAGTAAGTGTGGGGGAGTGTGTTTCAATTATCATCCAAAGAAAGTTTCCAGTCAAATGCAAGGATAGAGGAATGTTCGCCGTTTCATGCAAAATAGGCAACTTGGGGATAAAGAAGACCATGTGTGACCTTGGAGCCTCAATTAATGTCATGCCCCTTTCCATTTTTAAAGTATTGAATGCAGGTACACTCAAGGGCACCAACATAGTAATCCAATTGGCTGACCGATCTGTTGTCTATCCCAAGGGAGTGCTAGAAGATATGTTGGTGCAAGTGGACCAACTAGTCTTCCTAGCAGATTTTTATGTAATTGACATGGAGGAAGACAAAAGCAATACAACCTCTGACATCCTACTTGGAAGACGATTCTTGAGCACAGCGAGAACCAAAATTGATGTGCATGATGGCACATTAACTATGGAGTTTGAAGGGGAAGTTATCAAGTTTAATGTTTATGATGCCATGAAATTCCCTAATGATGTTTCTCCTGTTTATGGCCTTGATGTTATTGATGATTTAAGTCAAGAAATTTTTGATTTTGATCTAGATAATTCACTTAGTGCTGATTTATACAGGCAAGAAGGTGTGGACAACAGCAACACCAAGACAAAAACAGACCAGACAGCATGATGTTCCCTACTGGTTGCGGATGATCTGCCCAAATCGCCAGAACAGGCAGATCCTGACTTGTCCAAATCACTGAAGCAGACAGACATGACAAAGGGTGATTTGGCCAAATTGCCAGAATAAGCAGCAGACAATCTGCCTAAATCAGTGAGCAGACAGCAAGCACCAGATCAGTCAGCAACTGCATCAGATTTGAAACCCTTACCAGAGCACCTCAAATATGCCTACTTGGGGGCTGAAAATATACTTTCAGTCATAGTATCCAATCAACTCAGCCAGCAAGAAGAGGAAAAACTCTTGGAGGTATTGTGGAAACACAAGAAAGCAATTGGATGGACCTTGGAGGACATCAAAGGCATCTCACCCTCAACATGCATGCATCGGATACTTATGGAGGATGAATGCAAACCTGTCCGAGAGGCCCAAAGAAGGCTGAATCCACCAATGATGGAGGTTGTGAAGAAAGAAATAGTAAAGCTCTTAGATACTGGAGTCATCTACCCCATCTCTAACAGCAAATGGGTGAGCCCCATCCACGTGGTACCAAAGAAGACTGGGATTACTATTGTCCCCAATTTTGAAGGAGAGCTAGTACCCACTCGTGTGCAAAATGGGTGGAGGGTATGCATGGATTACAGGAAGCTCAACGCAGCCACAAGGAAGGACCACTTCTCCTTGCCCTTCATGGACCAAATGCTTGAATGACTTGCTAGAAAAAGCCATTACTGCTGCTTAGATGGTTATTTGGGATTTTATCAAATCCCTGTTGCACCTGAGGATCAAGAAAAGACCACTTTCACATGTCCATTTGGCACCTTCGCATTTAGGAGGATGCCCTTCGGTCTTTGCAATGCACCAGCCACTTTCCAAAGGTGCATGATGAGTATTTTTTCTGACTATGTGGAGAAAATTATTGAAGTCTTTATGGATGATTTCACAGTGTATGGCAACTCTTTCCATGAATGCCTAGCCAACTTAGAGAAGATACTTCAAAGATGTTTGGAGACAAATCTGATTTTGAACTACGAGAAGTGTCACTTCATGGTCAGCCATGGCCTAATTCTAGGCCACATTGTTTCAGCAAAAGGGATAGAGGTTGACAAAGCAAAAATAGACACTATTAAGAGCCTGCCCTATCCAACCAGCATTCGGGAAATTCGCTCTTTCTTAGGCCATGCTGGTTTTTACAGGAGGTTCATCAAAGATTTTTCCAAGATAACCCAGCCTTTGTACAGGTTACTTCAGCAGGACGTGCCATTCAAATTTGATGAAAGCTGCAAAACAGCCTTTGATTTGGTCAAATCACTGCTGATCACTGCCCCAATCATCCAGCCACCCGACTGGACTCTTCCATTTGAGATCATGTGCGACGCCAGCAACTTTGCTGTAGGCGCAGTGTTGGGACAGCGTAAAGGTAACTGTAATACCCGGCTAGACTCCGGTATCGGAATTCCTACCGTCCGGTGGAATCTCGGATGTCGGAGACCTCTAGATGGGTAAAACCATGTTTTCATGAGATGTTTTAATGTTTTTGATGATTTTTAAGTAAAAAGGAAATGAGTTTTTGCATGAAAATAGCATTGGAGGAAAACCCAGGTTCGGCCGCCGAACCTCAAGTTCGGCCGCCGAACATGCATGCGTTGCGGGTGTGCTTTAGGCCCCCGAAAGCATAAGTGAGGGAAGTCCAGGTTCAACGGCCGAACTTGAGGTTCGGCCGCCGAACATGGCATGCATGCGGAGGCACATTCGGCCCCCTAACGTGGCCTGGACAGTCACTATAAAAGGGTCCCTTAGCCGAAAACGGGCGAGCTTTTCCCCATTTTCGGCCAAGGTGAGCTCTCCGCCGTCCCTCACCGATTTTTGATGTTTTTCCTCTAGATCTTTCAAGTTTTTCATTTGTTTTAACTTTGTTTTGAAGATTTGAGCTTTTGAGCAAAGTTTTGGAGCTTTGAGGTTCAAGAACTCAAATCTCTCCCAACTCCAAGTTTGGTCGCCTCTACTCTCGATCTTCAAGAGGTAAGAGTCGATCTCTACTTTATACCATGTTTTAAGCAAGTTTTATGAAGTTCATGGGGTAGAATGCATGTTTAGGTTATAGTTATGTTTATGGGTATAAATGTATGTTCATGAACAATGTGGCTTATAATGTGTGTTTGATGTGTTGTGGTTGGGGTTTAAGGTAGTTTGAGACCCCTAGGAGCTTGTATGCATGTTTTGGTTGAGCTAAATGCATGTTGGTTTGAGTTTGGAGACGTTTGTGCATGTTTGAACCAAGTTTCTGCCCTTTGGGAGAAACCAGGTTCGGCAGCCGAAGGGACTTTCGGCCGCCGAACCCCCTTGTGGAGGCAGCCTTCGGCTGCCGAAGCTTGCCCCCGAAAGGAGACTTTCGTCTCTGTCTGGGAGTTTCGGCCGCCGAAAGTGCCGCCGAACATGCATGAGTTTCGTCTCTGTCTGGGAGTTTCGGCCGCCGAAGGTGCCGCCGAACCTGCCTGACTTTCGGCTCTGGAGGGACTTTCGGCCGCCGAACCTGCCGCCAAAAGTGCCCTGTCCAGCCTTCCTTTGCATGTTTTGCATGAATGTTTTGAGGAGTTTTAGAGGGTTTTTGGGGGATGTTTTTAGAGTTATGTTATAGTATGTTGGTCCCTCATTTGAGTCCACCTGTGTAGGTTCGGACCCGAGGAACCGAGGACCTTAGCAGTGAGTCAGCTGCTTCAGTCAGTGTCAGAGCTAGCCTGAGGTGAGTGGAATAACTCTTATGCTTTTAATTAAATAAATCAGTTTTGAGCATGTTCATGTATCACGGATGCCATGTGATATTTTAGGATGCTTGCATTAGAAATCACGAATATGTTGCATTGCATAATATGTTGTTGATGTGGATGAATGTTGAATGATCCATTAGCCCTCATATGTTATGACATGATGATATGTTATGGAAGTCCAGATGTGGCCTGCACTACGCCCCTGACACTATGTAAGAGAAAGATCGGACGTGGCATGTACTACGCCCCCGGCACCATGGAATATGTATGTTATGTTATGTTATGTATAAGAGAAAGACCAGGTGTGGCCTGCACTGTAACAGCCCGGAAATCGGACCGCTACCGGCGCTAGGATTCAGGTCGGCTTAAGGCCGCCGGAACCCGTAGCAAGCCTACATACATCCTGTTTACCTGTTTAATCCCATACATGATCAACAAACATACATAAGAATTAAAAACTTTTCTTTTTCTTCATACACCAAACTCAACCTGTACATAAGCACAGCATAATCATAAACATTAATCCCTCTATGGGTTTTCATCAACGCCTCAAGGGTGACATAACCTGTGTTGAGTTGGTTTACATAAACATCATAAAGTATCAAAGATCATGTATAAATGGGATAACAGTAACAATAGGATCAAGCACAATTTCTAAAACTCAAAATCATTATACAAATCATGACTATTCAACTTTACATCACTTTACAAATTATCATGTCCACTTTCTAACTATTACATAAAATAGACCATAGCCTTAGACTTTACCCTTGACGACTTCCTGCTATCTGGAAACCCTGCAAAACTGGGGTTAGGGGAGAGGGGTGAGCTAAAAAGCCCAGTGAGCAGAACTATACAAAAACAGGTTATAAATCATGCTATTATGAAATGCACCACAACACAAACATATCACGTCAAGGATGAATTTGTCACCAATAGCCCTCTACATATCGTAATATGTCCAACTGTACCAGGGGCGATGAGGCCACACCTAGTATTCACTTATTTAATTCAGATCATAACGTGTCCAACTATGCCAGGGGCGATTAGGCCACGCCTGGTCTACTCTTCCATATAACATTTTACCAGGGGCGATTAGGCCACACCTGGTCTATCTCTCTCATGTCATTCCATGGCATATCATATCATATCTTCTCATCTCATATTGAGGGCTAAGGATCATCCAAAATCCATCCACATCAACAACATATATTATGCAATGCATCATATTCGTGGGTTCTAATGCAAAACAACCTAATACATATCATGGCATTTTATGATGCATGGATCATGCTCTAAAAACCTTTAATTTCTTAATTTAAAACATTAGGGTTAGTTCCACTCACCTGAGATTAGCTCTGTACCGACTCTGAACGGCTGACACTGCTAAACACCTTGGTTCCTCGGGTCCGATCCTACACAGGTGGACTCCAGTGAGGTACCAAACATACTCTAAACAACTCATAAACAACTCCCCAAAAACCCCCTAAAACATCATGAAATAATCATAGAAGAACATGCATGAAATGGCTGAACAGGGCACTTTCGGCGGCACCTTCGGCGGCCGAAAGTCCTGGACAGATCCGAAAGTCAGGCACTTTCGGCGGCACCTTCGGCGGCCGAAAGTCCCAGACAGAGACAAAAGTCTCTTTTCGGGGGCAACTTCGGCAGCCGAATGCTGCCTCCACAAAAAGGGGGTTCGGCGGCCGAAACTCCCTTCGGCTGCCGAACCTGGTTTCTGCCAAACGGGCAGAAACTTGGTTCAAACGAACCTCTTGCCTCCCAAATCCTCAAATCATGCACAAACTAGCTCCAAAACATGCATAAACATTCCTAGGGGCCTCATACTAATATATACCCCATCTACAACACTTCAAACACACAAACATGAGCCACATTGCTCAAACATCATCAAAACCCATAAACTCAACATATGTCCTAACATGCATTTCTACCCATAGATCTTACTTAAAACTTGTTTAAAACATAAAAAGGGTTCAAGATCGACCCTTACCTCTTGAAGAAACGAGAGGAAAGCGATCCTAGCTTGGAGATGGAGAGATTAAGCTCTTTGAACCTCCAAGCCCTCAAAACTTGCTCAAAGCTCACAAATCTTCAAAACAAAGTTATAAACTTGTTAAAACCATGAAAGATCTAGAGGAAACACTCAAGATCGAGGGAGGAACGGTGGAGACTCACCTTGGCCGACAATGGGAGAGAAAAAGCTCGCCCGTGCGGACCAAGGGGACCCTTTTATAGTGGCTGGCCAGGCCACGTTCGGGGGCCGAAAGTGCCTCCGTATCCATGCAATGTTCGGCGGCCGAACATTAGGTTCGGCGGCCGAACCTGCATTTCCCTCACTCATACTTTCGGGGGCCTAACGTGCCTCCGCATGCATGCACGTTCGGCGGCCGAATCCTAACTTTCGGCGGCCGAACCTGGGTTTTTCCTTAGAGAATTTTCATGCAAAAACTCATTTAAAATCATACTTAAAAACATTAAAATCGTAAAAACATTTCATAAAAACATGATTTTACCCTTCTAGAGGCTTCCGACATCCGAGATTCCACCGGACGGTAGGAATTCCGATACCGGAGTCTAGCCGGGTATTACATTCTTCCCCCCTTAAGAACATTCGTCCCCGAATGTTCCTCAACTAGGACATGCATAACATAAAACATAACATACAATCATAACAACACATAAGCTCTAATCTAAAAAGAAACACAGTGTAACTGGAGTGTGAACTCTCGGTCTCCCTGGTGTACTCATCATCTAAGGTGATTCTAAGGGACCTTCACCATTGGGATTTCCTCGTTTCCACACTTTCTAACTTGTGTGTCCGCGGTCCGAACTAGCTGTTCAACATAGACGAGATCCCCTACGATCTCCGCCTTTGGTTCCTTCACGAACCTCACTTGGACCCGACACGCACACATATATACCGTGGAAACATGGAAAAACGAATGGATCTCTTCCATTGAAGTAGGTAAATCTAACTCGTGGGATACATCCCCAATCCTCTGTAGGATTTCAAAAGGTCCAATGTATTTGAGAGTTTAATTTACCTTTTCGCCCGTAACAAATCACCCTCTCTTTAGGAGACACCTCCAGCAAACCTCGACTTCCTCGAGAACCTCAACATGCTTCCACTGCGCACTCAAACAAAACCCTTCTCTCTTCTGGTACTCTGCATGCCTCTTGTGAACAACTTCATAACTCTCTTGCTGATTTACAGCAGTTCTGATTCTTTTGCCCTCCGATTACTGGCCTCCTTCCTCTTGCACTAAGGGATGGAATAAGCCGTCAAGTGGTTCCCGGTCGAGGGCATCTACTTAAGTATTTGCCTCACCCGGATATTGAACCTTGAAGTCGTAACCACTACGCAGTTTTACCCATCACCTTTACTTCAGGTTCTTCTCCCTTGACTCAAGATGTATTGCAAGTTCTTTCGATCTGTGAGGATCTACTATCACGCCTTATACAGGTACCGCCTCCACATCTTGAGTGCAAAGCTTACCATCGCCATCCTTAGATCATGTGTAAGATGATTCAACTCATGCTTCTCCAACTATCTAGAAGCATAAGCAATCATCCTGCCCCCTTACGTTAACACACAATCTAGTTCCACTTGGAACGTGTCACAGAACACTGTGACATCTTCATTACTGGCGGACTTAGCCACCATTGGTGCTGACATCAACACTTCTTTCTGTTCTTCAAAGCTCTCTTCGCACTCTTGATCTTAATCATTACCATGGGCCTGGGCTAGTCGGCTACAACTTCGACTTTCTCGGGTCTACTTCACTTTTCTTTCTCCGACACATATATTCCAAGAAAGATATGCTCCTTGACCAGAACTCACAGCGGAGAACTAGGCATCCAAGCCATGTTCTCTCAGGACCTGCAATCCTGATTTCAGATAATGGGCATACTCTTCTGCATTTCTGGGACTCACCGAGGTACCGTCAAGGAAGACGATAACGGAGTGATCCAGAAATCAATTAAAACTCTGCTTATGAGATCCATGAATGCTGTAGGGGTGTTCATTAACCTGAACGACATTCCTAGGAACTCATAGTGCCCATATCAGGTTCTAAACACGACTCTCTGTACATCTTCTTCCTTGATCTTAACTGATGGTACCCAGACTTCAGATCTATTTTGAAACGGCAACCAGCTTCTGCTAGCTGGCCTAAATAGATCGTCGATCCAAGGTAGCAAATACTTGTTCTGGTAGTGACTTTGCTCAACGATTTGTAATCGATACAAAGTCCTAGGGATCCATCCTTCATCCTCATAACAACACTGGAACACCCTAAGGCGAAGTGCTCATTCAGATGGGAATCCTTAACTAACAACTTATACTATTGCTCTTACAACTGATCCTCATAACTCTTTAACCTTTGTTGATACCATCCTGTGGGGAGGAATAGAGATTGGTCCACTTCCATGCGTTACTTCCATTTTGAACTCTATCTCCCTGACAAGTAATAGTCCTGGGAACTCGTCTGGGGAAACATCTAAACTCTCTAACAATGGGCACTGAGGCGGCTCCCTGACCTGACTGCTATACTCTCACAGAAGAGCTAGAACCCCTGACAACTTTTCCTGAACAACCTACGAGCCTGTAGGGTTGATACTGAGCCTCTAGGTATCCCTATTCTGTCCCCTCTAAGGACTACCTCTGATCCATCCTGATCTCTGAACCTGACTACCTTGTCTCTGCAGACCAGGTAGTACCACTAGTAGAAGGACCAATCCAACCCTAGAATGACGTCAAACAGTCAAATCTAGAACCGCTAGGTCAGCTGGAAGGCATCTACTCACAACACATACTCTGACTATACCGGCAGACTGACTCTGCCACTGATGGATCACACTTGGGTGCACTGACCCCAAGGGGATACTCTAACCTATAAGCTATCAACCCAACCTCACAAGGGCTCACAAGCAAACAAAGAAAAAAAAAGAAACATCAGGGTTCATAAAAGCACACACATCAACATAGAAGAATGAGATTACCTGATCCCATCGGGGTCGATGTGTTAGCCTCCTGCTGGGTCATAGCGAAGGTCCGGGCTGGAGTTGATGGACCTTCACTTGGGAAACCTGTCGAAGAAGGAGCTATCCCTCTTCCTCTGCCTCTGCCCTGCGCCATGGCTGGAGCACCTGGTTGAGCCATTCTACCTGAAGCTGTCTGCTGGGACTGTGTCACCAAGGTCGCGGTGGAACACTCACGTGCCATGTGCCCCTCCTGTCCGCACCTGAAACATGCCGTTGTCCCCACCAAACAGACTCCCTTGTGCGGCCTACCGCACCTCGTACATCTGGAGCTACCCGAACCAGAGCTCGAACCATCACCTAAACCCAGACCAGACTTTATCTGATCCCAGAACTTGCTCTTCTTCGATCTTCTGAGGCCTCTGCCTCCTTTCTTACTCTTTGTGACAGCCTCGTTCAGAGGGGAGAGATTAACATCACTTGTCCCCGGGACTTGGAGACCCGAAGACGGTGCCACAGACTGTTTAACTGTCCCTCGGATGATGGCACTAGCCTCCATTCTCCGTGCCATATCCACTATAGTATGGAAGCTCTCCCTTTCTGTTGATTGGACTAACGAGGAATACCTGGAGTGAAGCTTCATAACATATCTCCTAGACTTCTTCTGATCTGTGTCAAGATCTTGTCCTGCAAACGACAACAGCTCCAGGAACCTGTCTGTAAACTCATCTACGCTCATCTCTTCCGTCTGCCTTAGTTGTTCGAACTCGATCATCTTCAATTCTCTAGAACTATCTGGAAATGCCCATCCTGCAAACTCATTGGCAAACTGCTTCCAGGATAAGCCTTCCAACCTTGGGTCCACATAGTTTTTGAACCATTCCCTTGCCTTCTTGCATTTCAATGTGAACCCTGCCATCTGAATGGCTCTACTGTCACTTGCTCCCAACTCATCAGTTATCATCTTTACCGTTCTGAGGTACTCAAAAGGGTCATCTCCTGATTCAAACTTGGGGGCACCCAACTTAAGGTAATCTGTCATCTTTACTTTACCCCCAACTGATGAACCAGGTTTGGGTATCTGGACATCAGGGACTATTGGCTCTGCTGGTGGAGGAGGAGGTGCAGCATTCCCTGGGTTAGGGTTTGCTGGACCTGGATAGAAAGATGAGGGTGGAAACATGGGGTACTGTGGGTACGGTGGGTGAAAGGGAGGATAGGGCATAAAGGTGGGATATGGGCTATGGCTAAAGAAATCCGATGTACCTCCCATCGGATACCCTGGCCCTTGCGGGTAGGGTGGATACTGTGGTGGAACAAAGCCCGAGGCCTGAGTGCCTCCTTGGGACTCTCCCATATCCTCTGCTGACATACTCATGCCCAGACTACTATCTCTTCTCTGATTATCCTCCTCAGTTTCCATCACATCTACTGACATATCACCCTGAACTGCTCTCCTCCGACTTGCATCAAAAGACCTTCTAGGGTCCCTTGATGTACCTTCCCTGATCGTCCTACAAGACCTTGCCCTCTGCAGAGCAGGGGAATGGGCATCCATGCCCTCATTCTCTGGTGGAGCTCCAGTCAATCTTGCAGATCGACGAGTTCCTCTCATCTTAACTTCTGTGAGCATAACATAGCACATAAACATTAGCATCATATGGTTCATGTGGAAACACATGAACCCTCACCACATACATAGCATACATATCATAGTATTAATGCACATGCTCATCATCATGGCATTTCACATCATTATCAAAAGACAGGACTCTACATCCTATCCTAGTGGACATGATATTTTCCTATTGTGCTTGACCTTCCATAACATCTATGAGCCCAACACTATCTAGGTCCGACCATATGAACCTAGGGCTCTGATACCACTCTGTAACAGCCCGGAAATCGGACCGCTACCGGCGCTAGGATTCAGGTCGGCTTAAGGCCGCCGGAACCCGTAGCAAGCCTACATACATCCTGTTTACCTGTTTAATCCCATACATGATCAACAAACATACATAAGAATTAAAAACTTTTCTTTTTCTTCATACACCAAACTCAACCTGTACATAAGCACAGCATAATCATAAACATTAATCCCTCTATGGGTTTTCATCAACGCCTCAAGGGTGACATAACCTGTGTTGAGTTGGTTTACATAAACATCATAAAGTATCAAAGATCATGTATAAATGGGATAACAGTAACAATAGGATCAAGCACAATTTCTAAAACTCAAAATCATTATACAAATCATGACTATTCAACTTTACATCACTTTACAAATTATCATGTCCACTTTCTAACTATTACATAAAATAGACCATAGCCTTAGACTTTACCCTTGACGACTTCCTGCTATCTGGAAACCCTGCAAAACTGGGGTTAGGGGAGAGGGGTGAGCTAAAAAGCCCAGTGAGCAGAACTATACAAAAACAGGTTATAAATCATGCTATTATGAAATGCACCACAACACAAACATATCACGTCAAGGATGAATTTGTCACCAATAGCCCTCTACATATCGTAATATGTCCAACTGTACCAGGGGCGATGAGGCCACACCTAGTATTCACTTATTTAATTCAGATCATAACGTGTCCAACTATGCCAGGGGCGATTAGGCCACGCCTGGTCTACTCTTCCATATAACATTTTACCAGGGGCGATTAGGCCACACCTGGTCTATCTCTCTCATGTCATTCCATGGCATATCATATCATATCTTCTCATCTCATATTGAGGGCTAAGGATCATCCAAAATCCATCCACATCAACAACATATATTATGCAATGCATCATATTCGTGGGTTCTAATGCAAAACAACCTAATACATATCATGGCATTTTATGATGCATGGATCATGCTCTAAAAACCTTTAATTTCTTAATTTAAAACATTAGGGTTAGTTCCACTCACCTGAGATTAGCTCTGTACCGACTCTGAACGGCTGACACTGCTAAACACCTTGGTTCCTCGGGTCCGATCCTACACAGGTGGACTCCAGTGAGGTACCAAACATACTCTAAACAACTCATAAACAACTCCCCAAAAACCCCCTAAAACATCATGAAATAATCATAGAAGAACATGCATGAAATGGCTGAACAGGGCACTTTCGGCGGCACCTTCGGCGGCCGAAAGTCCTGGACAGATCCGAAAGTCAGGCACTTTCGGCGGCACCTTCGGCGGCCGAAAGTCCCAGACAGAGACGAAAGTCTCTTTTCGGGGGCAACTTCGGCAGCCGAATGCTGCCTCCACAAAAAGGGGGTTCGGCGGCCGAAACTCCCTTCGGCTGCCGAACCTGGTTTCTGCCAAACGGGCAGAAACTTGGTTCAAACGAACCTCTTGCCTCCCAAATCCTCAAATCATGCACAAACTAGCTCCAAAACATGCATAAACATTCCTAGGGGCCTCATACTAATATATACCCCATCTACAACACTTCAAACACACAAACATGAGCCACATTGCTCAAACATCATCAAAACCCATAAACTCAACATATGTCCTAACATGCATTTCTACCCATAGATCTTACTTAAAACTTGTTTAAAACATAAAAAGGGTTCAAGATCGACCCTTACCTCTTGAAGAAACGAGAGGAAAGCGATCCTAGCTTGGAGATGGAGAGATTAAGCTCTTTGAACCTCCAAGCCCTCAAAACTTGCTCAAAGCTCACAAATCTTCAAAACAAAGTTATAAACTTGTTAAAACCATGAAAGATCTAGAGGAAACACTCAAGATCGAGGGAGGAACGGTGGAGACTCACCTTGGCCGACAATGGGAGAGAAAAAGCTCGCCCGTGCGGACCAAGGGGACCCTTTTATAGTGGCTGGCCAGGCCACGTTCGGGGGCCGAAAGTGCCTCCGTATCCATGCAATGTTCGGCGGCCGAACATTAGGTTCGGCGGCCGAACCTGCATTTCCCTCACTCATACTTTCGGGGGCCTAACGTGCCTCCGCATGCATGCACGTTCGGCGGCCGAATCCTAACTTTCGGCGGCCGAACCTGGGTTTTTCCTTAGAGAATTTTCATGCAAAAACTCATTTAAAATCATACTTAAAAACATTAAAATCGTAAAAACATTTCATAAAAACATGATTTTACCCTTCTAGAGGCTTCCGACATCCGAGATTCCACCGGACGGTAGGAATTCCGATACCGGAGTCTAGCCGGGTATTACATGTGGGCTAAATGGTGACAAGTTCATCCTTGATATGATTAGTTGTGATGTGATGGATTCCATGATAGCACATGTTTTAAATGCTTTATGATTCTGCTCACTGGGCTCCTGTAGCTCACCCCTCTCCCAAATTCCCCAGGTTTGCAGGTACGGGTTAGTCAGAGGAGTCAAGAAGAGTAATGAAGTCATATGTATGTAATAGCTAGAATGTGGACATGACAGATTGTATAATGATGTATAGATATGTAATGTATCGATATTGAGGTTAGAAGTGTGCTTGACCATAGTGTAATGTAATCCCTTTTTGAATCATGATCTTAATGTTATCGATGTCCATGTTTAGCCAACTCAACACTTGTTATGCCACCCATTGGGGGGCATTGATGAGATCCCACAGAGGGGTCAAGTTTATGATTATGTATATGTTCAGTGCATGCACAGGTTGAGTTTGGCGTATGATAGAATGTATGAAAGAAAAGTTTTAAATTTTTATGTATGATTGTTGATCATGTATGGGATTAAACAGGTTTACAGGTTGCATGTCAGGCTTGCTACGGGTCCCGGCGGCCTTAAGCCGATCTGGATCCTAGCGCCAGTAGCGGTCCGATTTTCGGGTCGTTACAAAATGGTATCAGAGCCCTAGGTTCATATGGTCGGACCTAGAGTGTCGGGCTCATAGATGTTATAGAAGGTCAAGCACAGTAGGAAAGATCATGTCCACTAGGATAGGATGTGGAGTCCTGTCTTACATGATGACGTGAAATGTTATAATATGAATGATATGCTATGATGTGTGATGCGGGTTCATGTGTGCCCACATGAACCATATGATGCTAATGTTTATGTGATGTGTACTATTTTTCAGAAAACAGGATGAGAGGAACTCGTCGATCAGCAAGATTGACTGGAGTAGCACCTGAGGATGAGGGCATGAGCGCCCGTCCTCCAGCATTGCCTAGGGCAATGTCTAGTAGGTCTAGTCGAGAAAGAGCACTAAGAGACCCTAGAAGGTCTTTGGATCTGGGTAGAAGCAGATCAGTCAGAGGAACAGTTCAAGGAGGAGTGTCAGAGGATATGGGGGATGATATGGATGTAGAGCAGAGGAGGGATGGCAGTTTGGGAGTTAGTATGTCAGAAGAGGGAATGGGAGAATCCCAGGGAGGCACTCAGGCCTCGGGATTTGTTCAGCCACCTTACTACCCACCCTTCTCACAAAACCCTGGGTATTCGATGGGAGGCACATCGGATTACCATAGCTTTAGCCCTTATCCCACACAGATGCCATACCCACCTTATTACCCACCATACCCACAGTACCCAATGTATCCACCTCCACCTTACTATCCAAATCCAGCAAACCCTACCCCAGGGGATGCTGCACCTCCTCCTCCTCCAGCAGAACCAGCAGCCCCAGTTACCCAACCTCCTAGACCTAGCTCAGCCAGTGGGAGCAAGGCCAAGATGACTGACTACATGAAGTTGGGTGCTCCCTAGTATGAAAAAAGGGATGACCCGTTTGTGTATCTGGAGAGGGTCAAGGTGATCACAGATGAGATTGGGGCTGATGATAGTAGAGCCATTCAGATGGCTGGGTTCACACTTAAGTGCAAGAAGGCACGAGAGTGGTTCAAGAATTATGTGAACCCGAGGGTGGATAGCATGTCTTGGGAAGAGTTCGCAAACGAGTTTGCAGGATGGGCTTTCCCAGATAGTTCAAGGGAGCTGAAGATGATAGAGTTTGAGCAGTTGAGGCAGACTAATGAGATGGGTGTAGAGGAGTTCACAGACAGATTTTTGGAGTTGTTGCCATTTGCAGGGCAAAACCTTGATTCAGACCAGAAAAGGTCAAGGAGGTATATCATGAAACTCCACTCCAGATATTCCTCCTTGATCCAGTCAGCAGATAGGGAGAGCTTCCATGCCATAGTGGATATGGCCCGAAAAATGGAGGCCAGTGCCATCGTTCAGGGGACAGTTAAGCAGTCAGTGGCACAGCCTTCTGGTTCTAAGACCCCAAGCTCTTCTTCAATGAGTGCAGCAACTTCAAGTAGCAAGAAGTGGGACAGAGGTCCCAGGAAGTCTAAGAAGAACAAGTTTTGGAACAAGGTTAAGTCCAGTCTGGGACTAGGGAGTGGCTCAAGCTCTGGTGCGGATAATGCAGTTTGTGCAAGGTGTAGTAAGCCACACAGAGGAGTATGTCGGTTTGGGACGACAGCCTGTTACAGATGTGGTCAGGAGGGGCATATGTCTCGAGATTGTCCAAGAGCAGCCCCGATGGCACAGTCCCAGCAAACAGCTTCAGGTAGTGTAGCGCAGCCAGCAGCTCCAGCCATGACGCAGGCCAGTGGCAGAGGCAGAGGGAGAGGGGCAGCCTCTTCTTCAGCGGGTTTAAGAGGTGAAGGTCCATCAGCTCCAGCACGAATCTTCACCATGACTCAGTAGGAGGCAGATGCATCTAACACCGTGGTGGCAGGTAATTTAGTCATTGGTTGTTCAGATGTGTATGCCTTGATGGACCTTGGTGCATCTCATTCTTTTATTGCTCCGAGAGCCGTCTAGAGGTTGGGGTTGATGATCTCTGAGTTAGAGTGTCCTCTCTGGGTCAGTGGACCCAAGTGTGATCCATCAGTGGCAGAGTCAGTCTGCCAGTGTAGTCCTGTGTTTGTTGAGGGAAGATGCCTGTCCGCCGACCTTGTGGTTCTAGACTTGACAGATTTTGACGTCATTCTAGGGATGGACTGGTTATCTACCCATGGCGCTACCTTGGACTGCAGGGACAAGGTAGTCAGGTTCAGAGGTCAGGATGGGTCAGAGGTTGTCTTCAAAGGAGACATGAGGGGTACACCTAGAGGTCTGATATCAGCTCTTCAGGCTCGTAGGTTGCTTAGGAGGGGATGTCAGGGGTATTTGGCTCATGTAAGAGAGCTTAGCAGTCAGGTTAGAGAGCCCGCCTCGGTGCCAGTGGTTAGAGAGTTTCTAGACGTCTTCCCAGACGAGTTACCAGGTTTACCACCTGCTAGGGAGATAGAGTTCGAGATAGAACTGATGCCTGGAACCCGACCGATCTCTATCCCTCCCTACAGGATGGCTCCAGCCGAGTTGAAAGAATTGAAAGAACAGTTGCAAGAGCTGGTAGACAAGGGCTTCATCCGACCGAGTACCTCACCCTGGGGTGCTCCAGTCTTGTTTGTCAGAAAGAAGGATGGGTCCCTTAGACTTTGTATCGACTACAGACAGTTGAACAAAGTCACTACCAAGAATAAGTACCCTTTGCCAAGGATCGACGATCTATTCGACCAGCTAGCAGGAGCGGGTTGTTTCTCCAAAATAGATCTGAGATCTGGGTACCATCAGCTGAGGATCAGAGATGAGGATGTGCCAAAGACGGCTTTCAGGACCAGATATGGGCATTTTGAGTTCCTTGTAATGCCGTTCGGGTTAACTAACGCCCCTGCAGCATTCATGGACCTCATGAACAGAGTGTTTAGTCAGTGCCTGGATCACTTTGTTATTGTCTTCATAGATGATATCTTGGTGTATTCCAGGAATGCAGAGGAGCATGCCCATCATCTGCGGTTGGTTTTGCAGACCTTGAGGGAACATGGCTTGTATGTCAAGTTCTCTAAGTGTGAGTTTTGGCTGAGGAGCATTTCGTTCTTGGGGCATGTAGTGTCAGAGAATGGGATAGAGGTGGACCCCAAGAAGACAGAAACTGTGGCTAACTGGCCTAGACCCACTTTAGTGATGGAGATCAGGAGTTTCTTGGGTTTGGCAGGTTACTACAGAAGGTTCGTTCAGGACTTCTCGAAAATAGCAGCTCCTCTGACCAGACTAACCAGGAAGAATCAGAAGTTTCTGTGGACCGACCAGTGCGAAGAGAGTTTTGAAGAGCTTAAGAAGAGGTTGACTTCAGCACCAGTTTTAGCTCTGCCATCTAATGATGAGGACTTTACCGTCTTTTGTGACGCGTCCCGTGTGGGACTGGGTTGTGTTCTGATGCAGAATGAGAGGGTGATTGCTTATGCTTCTAGGCAGCTGAAGAAGCATGAGTTGAATTACCCCACACATGACCTTGAGATGGCAGCAGTAATCTTTGCGCTCAAGATGTGGAGGCACTACCTCTATGGGGTAAAATGTGAGATCTTCACAGATCATAAAAGCCTGCAGTACATCTTGAGTCAGAGGGATCTGAATCTGAGGCAGAGGAGATGGGTGGAGCTGCTGAGTGACTATGATTGCAAGATTCAGTATCATCCGGGTAAGGCGAATGTCGTGGCAGACGCCCTAAGCCGGAAGTCACTAGGCAGTCTATCCCACGTCACGGCAGAGAGGAGACCAGTGGTGAAGGAGTTTTACAAGCTCATTGATGAAGGTCTACAGTTGGAGTTGTCTGGTACCGGTGCTTTAGTGGCCCAGATGAGAGTGACACCTGTGTTTCTGGAGCAAGTGGCTCAGAAACAGCATGAGGACCCAGAGTTAGTGAAGATTGCCAGGACTGTTCAGTCAGGCAAAGACAGTGAGTTCAAATTTGACAGTAAGGGGATCCTCCGCTATGGGAGTCGATTGTGTGTACCAGATGACATAGGTCTAAAAGGAGACATTATGAGAGAGGCTCATAATGCAAGATACAGCGTTCACCCCGGAGCCACCAAGATGTATCAAGATTTGAAGAAAGTTTATTGGTGGCCAGCGATGAAGAAAGAAGTGGCACAGTTTGTGTCAGCCTGCGAAGTGTGTCAGAGGGTGAAGCTGGAACATCAGAAGCCGGCTGGAATGCTTAACCCGCTACCTATTCCAGAGTGGAAATGGGAGAATATAGCTATGGACTTCGTAGTGGGGTTACCGGCGGCGTCCAATAGGTTGGACTCCATATGGGTGATTGTGGACAGACTCACCAAATCTGCTCACTTCATCCCTGTCAGGAGTGGCTACTCTGTGGGCAAATTGGCGCAGGTATATGTGGATGAGATCGTCAGGCTGCATGGGGTTCCTGTTTCGATAGTGTCGGATAGAGGGCCCCAGTTCACCTCCAGGTTTTGGCGGAGTCTGCAGAATGCCATGGGTACTAGATTGGATTTCAGTACTGCCTTCCACCCCCAGACGGACGGACAGTCCGAAAGGACCATCCAGACTATCGAGGATATGCTTAGAATGTGTGTGCTGGACTTTGGCGGTTCTTGGAGGCAGCATCTACCTTTAGTGGAGTTTGCCTACAATAACAGCCATCATGCTAGCATCGGGATGGCTCCATATGAAGCTTTATATGGGAGGAAGTGCAAGTCACCTGTTTGCTGGGAGGAAGTTGGAGAAAAGGCCTTGGCAGAGCCTGAGCTAGTAGAGATCACCAGCAGGATGGTACCCATAATTAGAGAGAGAATCAAGGCTGCTGCAAGCAGACAGAAGAGTTATGCAGACATCCGCAGAAGACAGGTAGAGTTTCAGGAGGGGGATCTGGTATTGCTCAAGGTGTCTCCAATGAAAGGAGTGGTTCGTTTTGGGAAGAAAGGTAAACTAGCTCCACGATACATCGGACCCTTTGAAATCTTGCAGAAGATTGGGAATGTGTCGTACAAGCTAGATTTGCCTGCTTCAATGGCAAGAATCCATCCGGTTTTCCATGTTTCAATGTTGAGGAAATTTGTGTCAGATCCGGGCAAGGTTCTAAGTGAGCCTGATGTGGAGATCCAAGAGGATCTCACCTATGTTGAGCAGCCAGTGCGGATCATAGACACCCAGATCAGAAAGCTGAGAAACAAGGAAATTCCGATGGTGAAAGTCCTATGGAACCACCACAATATGGAAGAGTGCACCTGGGAGACACGGGAGTCCATGCTCCAGCAATACCCTTATCTTTTCTAAGGTTAGTTTCTTATATGTCTCATGTGTTTTATGTGTATGATATGTGTATGCCATGCTATGTGCTAGTTGAGGAACATTCGGGGACGAATGTTCTTAAGGGGGGGAGAATGTAATACCCGGCTAGACTCCGGTATCGGAATTCCTACCGTCCGGTGGAATCTCGGATGTCGGAGACCTCTAGATGGGTAAAACCATGTTTTCATGAGATGTTTTAATGTTTTTGATGATTTTTAAGTAAAAAGGAAATGAGTTTTTGCATGAAAATAGCATTGGAGGAAAACCCAGGTTCGGCCGCCGAACCTCAAGTTCGGCCGCCGAACATGCATGCGTTGCGGGTGTGCTTTAGGCCCCCGAAAGCATAAGTGAGGGAAGTCCAGGTTCGGCGGCCGAATCTCAAGTTCGGCCGCCGAACATGGCATGCATGCGGAGGCACATTCGGCCCCCGAATGTGGCCTGGACAGTCACTATAAAAGGGTCCCTTAGCCGAAAACGGGCGAGCTTTTCCCCATTTTCGGCCAAGGTGAGCTCTCCGCCGTCCCTCACCGATTTTTGATGTTTTTCCTCTAGATCTTTCAAGTTTTTCATTTGTTTTAACTTTGTTTTGAAGATTTGAGCTTTTGAGCAAAGTTTTGGAGCTTTGAGGTTCAAGAACTCAAATCTCTCCCAACTCCAAGTTTGGTCGCCTCTACTCTCGATCTTCAAGAGGTAAGAGTCGATCTCTACCTTATACCATGTTTTAAGCAAGTTTTATGAAGTTCATGGGGGTAGAATGCATGTTTAGGTTTTAGTTATGTTTATGGGTATAAATGTATGTTCATGAACAATGTGGCTTATAATGTGTGTTTGATGTGTTGTAGTTGGGGTTTAAGGTAGTTTGAGACCCCTAGGAGCTTGTATGCATGTTTTGGTTGAGCTAAATGCATGTTGGTTTGAGTTTGGAGACGTTTGTGCATGTTTGAACCAAGTTTCTGCCCTTTGGGAGAAACCAGATTCGGCAGCCGAAGGGACTTTCGGCCGCCGAACCCCCTTGTGGAGGCAGCCTTCGGCTGCCGAAGCTTGCCCCCGAAAGGAGACTTTCGTCTCTGTCTGGGAGTTTCGGCCGCCGAAAGTGCCGCCGAACATGCATGAGTTTCGTCTCTGTCTGGGAGTTTCGGCCGCCGAAGGTGCCGCCGAACCTGCTTGACTTTCGGCTCTGGAGGGACTTTCGGCCGCCGAACCTGCCGCCAAAAGTGCCCTGTCCAGCCTTCCTTTGCATGTTTTGCATGAATGTTTTGAGGAGTTTTAGAGGGTTTTTGGGGGATGTTTTTAGAGTTATGTTATAGTATGTTGGTCCCTCATTTGAGTCCACCTGTGTAGGTTCGGACCCGAGGAACCGAGGACCTCAGCAGTGAGTCAGCTGCTTCAGTCAGTGTCAGAGCTAGCCTGAGGTGAGTGGAATAACTCTTATGCTTTTAATTAAATAAATCAATTTTGAGCATGTTCATGCATCACGGATGCCATGTGATATTTTAGGATGCTTGCATTAGAAATCACGAATATGTTGCATTGCATAATATGTTGTTGATGTGGATGAATGTTGAATGATCCATTAGCCCTCATATGTTATGACATGATGATATGTTATGGAAGTCCAGATGTGGCCTGCACTACGCCCCTGGCACTATGTAAGAGAAAGACCGGACGTGGCCTCTACTACGCCCCCGGCACCATGGAATATGTATGTTATGTTATGTTATGTATAAGAGAAAGACCAGGTGTGGCCTGCACTACGCCCCTAGCATGATTGGAATATGTAGAGGGCTAAATGGTGACAAGTTCATCCTTGATATGATTAGTTGTGATGTGATGCATTCCATGATAGCACATGTTTTAAATGCTTTATGATTATGCTCACTGGGCTCCTGTAGCTCACCCCTCTCCCAAATTCCCCAGGTTTGCAGGTACGGGTTAGTCAGAGGAGTCAAGAAGAGTAATGAAGTCATATGTATGTAATAGCTAGAATGTGGACATGACAGATTGTATAATGATGTATAGATATGTAATGTATCGATATTGAGGTTAGAAGTGTGCTTGACCATAGTGTAATGTAATCCCTTTTTGAATCGTGATCTTAATGTTATCGATGTCCATGTTTAGCCAACTCAACACTTGTTATGCCACCCATTGGGGGGCATTGATGAGATCCCACAGAGGGGTCAAGTTTATGATTATGTATATGTTCAGTGCATGCACAGGTTGAGTTTGGCGTATGATAGAATGTATGAAAGAAAAGTTTTAAATTTTTATGTATGATTGTTGATCATGTATGGGATTAAACAGGTTTACAGGTTGCATGTCAGGCTTGCTACGGGTCCCGGCGGCCTTAAGCCGATCTGGATCCTAGCGCCGGTAGCGGTCCGATTTTCAGGTCGTTACAGTAACTCTCCTCACGTCATTCACTATGCCTCACACACCCTAGATGCAGCACAATGTAATTATTCCACCACAGAAAAAGAGTTGCTGGCTGTAGTGTTTGCATTGGAGAAATTTCGGTCCTATTGACTCGTGGTTGTCGAAGCCGGTCAAAAATAACCTTTCTGGTTATCAACAATTTTACAACTGCAGATAGTGGTAAAGGATCGAATCCACAGAGAATTGTAAACTTATCTATTTTTCTCGACAAGACCAAGAGATCTAACTGAATGAGTAACTGAAAGCAAGTAACTGAAAGTGGAACAAAAGTAAAGTGCAATAAAAGTAAAAAGGGGGGTTTTGAGATTAATTTGACTAGCAAACTACTGAAAGCAATTAAATGAGCAAGTAATTAAATAAAAGAGAAATTCAATATGAGAAAGGTCTAGTTGAAGAGATGGATCCACTTTGGTTGTTTGGATTGATCATTGAAACTTATGTTCTCTTCATTGATTCAATAGATTAGTTATGGAGATGGAAAACGTTTCTCACCACCATGTCTCTCCTTATGATTAAATCAATTAGGGAACGTCCTCTAATCAATTATTAATTAACAAATTGCCAAGGAACATCCTTGGGCCTTAGACATCAAAACAATTGTCAATTGCATGAAGAAATAGAGAGATCCAATCCTAGCTACCCAAACGCATGGAGATGTTGCTAGATCATACAATTCCTTAGTTATTACACCAAGTGTTCTTATGTTAGAATAATTCCAGCAATTACGGACTAAAAATTATCCCAACTAATAATCAATTACCTTGCAATCAAGAATCAAGTGGCCAATTTGATCAAAACAACAAAGTAATCATAGATTCAAGCACCAAATTGTATGAATATTGAACAATTCAAAGACAAATAGTTTATGTTCAGATCTCACAATCCATAAACAACCTTAGTTTCAACCAATCTTCAACTAGAATAAAAGGTTTCAGTCACTTATGGCTGAAACAAAACAGAAAATAAAAGGAGAACACAAAAGATGAAGAACCGAAGATGGAGATGGAGAGGCTTGTGCGCCTTGCTTGGCCGGATGGGAGGGATGAAGTGCCTCTTCTTGCTTGCTGGTCGGCTGGCCTCTAGAGGTGTTTAAATATGTTTCAAGATGCTGGCCTAGGGTTTCTTGGCTGTCCATGAGTCTTTTAGAGGCTGCCCAAAATGCCCTTGGTCCAAGATGTGCCATCCATGCACATGTGAGAAGGGAAAAACGTGGAGCATGTGTGGCTTGTGCAAGAATGGGTCTTTTGGTCTTTGTTTGCTGCCCAAGTGTCTTCCAGATGCTGCCCAAGGTGCCCAAGACTTGCCTTCACACTCTTCTTGCCGCCCATGCACTAATAAGGAAGGTGGAGCCTCCTTTACAATTTGAATTTTGAATGTGCAAGGCATGAGGTTGCAAGCATGTGATCTTTGGATTTGGCTTCCTTGATAAGCTGGATTTTGAAATTCAAAATTTGAATATGAATCTTGAAGATTTGAATTTCAAAATACTTTCCTTATATGGCAACTTGAGACTTGGCTTCTTGAATAAGGAAAAGGCTACTTGGAGATTTGAAATTTGAATTTCAAATTGCTTTGGCTGAATGTTCTTTCCATATTTGCCACTTTCCTTATTTAGAACTTTCCTTATTTAGCTTCTCTTGAATTCAACTTGGCAGGCTTGCTCTCCTTTGCTTTATTTAAGGCAGTTTTAAGGGGATTTTCTCCAAAATGTCCTTTTACACCATTTTCTGCAAAATAATATCAAAAGCACTAAATTAAGCAGAAATCATGTAAATAATCATCAATAATATCAAGATAAAAAGGACTAAAATATATTCTATCACCTATCTACTTAGGACAAAGGTGATTATTTATTCAGATCATGCTGCACTAAGGTACTTGGTCAAGAAAAAAGAAGCAAAACCAAGGCTGGTACGTTAGATACTGCTGTTACAGGAATTTGATATGGAAATCCGTGACAAGAAGGGGAAGGAAAACCTTGTAGCTGATCACCTCAGCAGAATACTTTCAGAAATGGAGACCTGCCCCATCAATGAAGATTTTCCTGATGAACACCTATTTGTTGTCCAAGAAGAAGAACCATGGTATGCTGACATAGTAAATTACCTTGCCACAGGTGATTTACCTTCTGATTTGCCCAAATACATGAGAGACAAGATCAAGAAAGATGCAAGGTATTATGTATGGAATGAGCCTTACCTATGGAAGCATTGTGCAGACCAAGTGATAAGAAGATGCATCCCGAATTAAGAAATATCTTCTGTCCTAGCCTTCTGCCACTCATATGGCTGTGGAGGACATTTTGGTCCACGCAAGACAGCCTTGAAAATTCTTGAATGTGGGTTATATTGGCCTAACATATTTCGAGATACTTATCTATTTTGTAGGTCATGTGCAAGATGCCAAAAAACGGGAAACCTTAGCAACCGAAGTGAAATGTCTCAAGCCCCCATCATGGTTTGTGAAATCTTTGACATTTGGGGTATTGACTTCATGGGGCCATTCCCTCCTTCCTTTGGCAACACCTACATACTGCTGGCAGTGGACTATGTGTCCAAATGGATTGAAGCCAAAGCAACAAGGGCTGATGATGCAAAAACAGTTGTTGACTTTGTGAAATCCCACATATTTTTCAGGTTCAGTCTGCCCAAAGCAATAATCAGTGACCGAGGCACTTATTTCTACAACAAGGTGGTGGAAACTCTCCTTAAAAAGCACCATGTTGTCCATAGAACTTCTACTGCTTCTCACCCGCAAACCAATGGGCTGGCCGAAGTATCAAACAGGGAGATCAAGTCCATTCTCGGGAAGACAGTCTGCCCAAATAGCAAGGATTGGAGTGTGCGCCTCAATGATGCCTTGTGGGCATATAGAACAGCCTACAAAACACCAATAGGGATGTCCCCATATAGGCTGATTTATGGGAAAGCTTGCCATCTGCCCGTAGAACTTGAACACAAAGCCTATTGGGCTGTCAAAAGGTGTAATCTTGATGAAAAAGAGGCTGGAGCCCACAGAAAATTTCAACTTCAAGAGCTGGAGGAGATTCGATGTGATGCATATGAAGCTTCATGGGATTATAAATCCAAGACTATAGCCTTCCATGACAAATACATCTCTAGAAAACAATTCTAGGTTGGTGATAAGGTCTTACTCTTTGATTCAAGGTTCAAATTATTCCCTGGGAAGCTTCGGTCTAGGTGGATTGGGCCATTTTTAGTTAAGCATGTCTATCCACATGGGGCTGTGGACATACGCAGTCCACAAACAAGCAAAGTTTTCAAGATCAATGGGCACCGTTTGAAGCAATTTTATGAAGAATTTACTATTCATCTTGTGGAGGAGGTCCCCTTGGATCCCCCTTCCCCAGCCTGCTGACCAAGACAAGGCAGTCCAGCCCAAGACAGAAAATAAGGCGCTACTGGGAGGCAGCCCAGATGATGTGATTTGCCCAAATCACTGGGGCAAATTGACTGATTATACTATAATCACAAGTGATCGGGGCAGGTGATTTGCCCAAATCGCCAGGCCAAATCGCCAGACCAGCCTATCATCAGAAAAGACGTGAACAGGGCCAATCAAGCAACTGCAATAAAGAAGTGATTTGTCCAAGTGATTTGCCCAAATCACTGACCAAATCACCCCGCCAAGAAATCACAGACCCAGCATTAAATGATCAGGGCAATTCAACTACCCCAAATCACTTTAAATATTTTTATTATTATTTTCTTTTCCCTCACGCTATCTCTTTCTATTTCATCTCTTTCTTCTTCCCCGAGATTTTTGTCACAGGCGCAGACAAGGACCATGGCTAGAACCAAGATGATGGCCACCGGCGGCCCCGGTATGTGGAGGAGGCGCGGTGTAATACCCTGCTAGACTCCGGTATCGGAATTTCCTACCGTCCGGTGGAATCTCGGATGTCGAAAACCTCTAAAAGGATGAAACCATGTTTTCATAAAATGTTTTAATGTATTTTATGGTTTTAATCAAGTAAGAAATGAGTTTTTGCATGAAAAATAATCTTGGAGGAAGACCCAGGTTCGGCCGCCGAACGTGCATGCGCTTCGGGTGTGCCTTAGGCCCCCGAAAGCATAAGTGAGGGAAGTCCAAGTTCGGCCGCCGAACCTTATGTTCGGCCGCCGAACATGGCATGCATGCAGAGGCACGTTCGGCCCCCGAATGTGGCCTGGCCAGCCACCTATAAAAGGGTCCCTTAGCCTAAACGGGTGAGCTTTTCTCCCCATTTTCGGCCAAGGTGAGCTCTCCACCGTCCCTCACCGATTTTGAGTTTCTTCCTTCCATTCTTCATGATTTTTATGAGTTTGCAACTTTGTTTTGAGGATTTTTGAGCATAAAGCAAGTTTTGAAGCTTGGAAGACTCAGGAGCTCTCTCCCTCCGTTCTCCAAGTTTAGGTCGCCTCCCCTCTCGATCTTCAAGAGATAAGGGTCGATCTTGAACTCTTTTTATGTTTTAAGTAAGTTTTAAGTTGATTAATGGGGTAGAAATGCATGTTTAGCTTAGATGAGCATGGTTAGGTTTTATGTGAACTTGTGGACAATGTGAGTTGATGAGTTGTTTGCTTGATTGAAAGATTGGGAGGCTTTTGTTCATGTGTGAGCCGAGTTTCTGCCCTTTTGGCAGAAACCAGGTTCGGCAGCCGAAGGAGTTTCGGCCGCCGAACCTGCCTGGGAGGCAAGCCTTTCGGCTGCCGAAGCATGCCCCCGAAAATGGACTTTCGTCTTTGGAGGGCACTTTCGGCCGCCGAAGGTGCCGCCGAACCTGCCTGGCTTTCGGCTCTGGAGGGACTTTCGGCAGCCGAACCTGCCGCCGAAAGTGCCCTGTTCAGCCTTCCTTTGCATGTTTTGCATGATTGTTTTGCGGTGTTTTAAGGGGTTTTTGGGGGATGTTTTTAGAGTCATGTTCTAGTATGTTTGGTCCCTCATTTGAGTCCACCTGTGTAGGTTCGGACCCGAGGAACCGGGGACCCCAACAGTGAGTCAGCTGCTTCAGTCATTGTGAGAGCTAGCTAAGGTGAGTAGAATAAACCTTTATGTTTTAAAGCAAACAAATTATTAAGTTTGAGCATGTTCATGCATCATGAATGCCATGTGATATCCTAGGTTGTTTGCATTAGAATTCACGAATATGCTGCATTGCATAATTCTATGATGGATGTGGATGGATGTTGGATGATCCTTAGTCCTCGATATGATGCGATGTGATATGATACGGTATGGTATGGTATGGAAGTCCGGTTGACCCATTCTACATCCCGGCACTATGTAAGAGAAAGACCGGTTGACCTATTCTACGTCCCAGCATCTTGGAATGTTATGTTATGTTATATTTAAGAGAAAGACCGATTGACCCATTCTACGTCCCGGCACTTTGGAATGTAGAGGACTATAGGTGACAACACCATCCTTGAAGTGATTTGTTTGTGATGTGTTGCATTCCATGAAAGCATGAGATTTTAATATATGATTTAAATGTATTACTATTCTGCTCACTGGGCTCTAGTAGCTCACCCCTTTCCCCTAATTCCCCAGGTATGCAGGCACGGGATAGACCAGGAGGTCAGCTAGAGTAAAGTCTTGTTTATGTAATAGCTAGTGGTGGACATGACGGATATTGAAATGTATTGTATTGAATAGTTATGTAATGAAATGATATTATTGAGGATTAGAATGTGCTTGACCCTAGTTTGTATGGTAATCCCTTTTGATACATGATCTCTCCAAAGTAATGATTTATGAATGTTTTACGTAAACTAAACTTAACGTATGAATGTTACCCCATTGGAGCATTGATGAGGATTCCAATGTGGGGTTGATGATTATAGTTATGATCTTATGCATGTACAGGTTGAGTTTGGTAATTGAATGAGAAAAGTTCAAATTTTTATGTATATGTTGATCATGTATGGGATTAAACAGGTTTACAGGTTGTATGTCAGGCTTGCTACGGGTCCCGGTGGCCTTAAGCCAATCTGGATCCTAGCGCCGGTAACGGTCCGATTTTTGGGTCGTTACAGAATGGTATCAGAGCCCTAGGTTCATATGGTCGGACCTATAGTGTGTCGGGCTCATAGATGTCATAGAAGGTCAAGCACAATAGGAAAGGTCATGTCCACTAGGATAGGATGTGGAGTCCTGTCTTGTATGATGATGTGAAATGCCATGATTATATACATGTGCATTAATGCTATGATATGAATGATACATATGTGATGCGGGTTCATGTGTTCTCACATGAACCATATGATGCTAATGTTTATGTGATGTGTGCTGTTTTTCAGAAAATAGGATGAGAGGAACTCGTCGATCTGCACGATTGACTGGAGTACCACCTCAGGATGAGGGCACTGATGCCCGTCCTCCAGCATTGCCTAGGGCAATGTCAAGTAGGTCCAACAGAGAAAGAGCAGTAAGAGACCCCAGAAGGTCTTTGGATCTGGGTAGAAGCAGATCAGTAAGGTGAACAGTTCAGGGAGGAATGTCAGTTGATATGGGGGATGAGATGGATGTGGACCAGAGGAGGGATGGCAATTTAGGAGTGAGCATGTCGGAAGAGGGAATGGGAGAGTCCCAAGGAGGCACCCAGGCCTCGGGATTTGTTCAGCCACCTCACTACCCACCCTTTTCACAAAACCCCGGGTATTCGATGGGAGGTACATCGGATTACCCCAGCTTTAATCCTTACCCTTCTCACATGCCATACCCATCTTACTACCCACCATACCCACAGTACCCCATGTACCCATCTCCACCTTACAATCTGGGTACAACAAACCCTACCCCAGGGGATGCTGCACCTCCTCCTCCACCAGCAGAAGTCACAGTCCCAGAAACCCCAGTACCTAAACCTAGCTCATCTGAAGGGAGCAAGGTCAAGATGACCGATTACATGAAGCTTGGTGCCCCTCAGTATGAAAAAGGGGATGACTCGTTTGTGTATCTTGAGAGGGTCAAGGTGATTACTGATGAGATAGGAGCTGATGACAGCAGAGCCATTCAGATGGCTGGGTTCACACTCAAATGCAAAAAGGCCCGTGAGTGGTTTAAGAATTATGTGAATCCGAGGGTGGATAGTATGTCTTGGGAAGAATTCGCTAATGAGTTTGTAGGGTGGGCTTTCCCTGATAGCTCAAGGGAATTGAAAATGATAGAGTTTGAACAGTTGAGGCAGACTGATGATATGAGTGTAGATGAGTTCACAGACAGATTCTTGGAGCTGTTGCCATTTGCAGGGCAAAATCTCGACTCAGACCAGAAGAAGTCAAGGAGGTACATCATGAAACTCCATTCCAGGTATTCCTCCTTGATCCAGTCAACAGATAGGGAGAGCTTCCATGCCATAGTGGATATGGCCCAGAAAATGGAGGCCAGTGCCATCATTCAGGGGACGGTTAAGCAGTCAGTGGCACAACCTTCTGGTTCTAAGACCCCAGGCTCTTCTTCTCTGAGTGCAGCAGCTTCAGGTAGCAAAAGGTGGGGTAACACCACAAGGAAGCCGAAGAAGAACAAGATCAAGTCCAGTCTGGGATTAGGGAGTGGCTCAAGCTCTGGTGCAGATAATGCAGTATGTGCAAGGTGTGGTAAGCCACACAAGGGAGTTTGCCAGCTGGGACAGCAGCCTGCTTCAGATGCGGGCAAGACGGACACATGGCTCGGGAGTGTCCTAGAACAGTATCTATGGCACAGTCCCAGCAGACGACTTCAGGTAGTGTAGCGCAGCCAGCAGCTCCAGCCACGACGCAGGCCAGTGGCAGAGGCAGAGGGAGAGGAGCAGCCTCTTCTTCAGCGGGTTTCAGAGATGAAGGTCCATCAGCTCCAGCGGGGATCTTCACGATGACTCAGCAGGAGGCAGATGCATCTAACACCGTGGTGGCAGGTAATCTCGTCATTGGTTGTTCAGATGTGTATGCCTTGATGGACCCTGGTGCATCTCATTCTTTTATTGCTCCGAGAGCCTTCGAGAGGTTGGGTCTGATGATCTCTGGGTTAGAGTGTCCTCTCTGGGTCAGTGGACCCAAGTGTGATCCATCAGTGGCAGAGTCAGTCTGCCAGTGCAGTCCAGTTTTTGTTGAGGGGAGATGCCTTTCCGCCGACCTTGTGGTTCTAGACTTGACAGATTTTGACGTCATTCTAAGGATGGACTGGTTATCTATCCATGGTGCTACCTTGGACTGCAGGGACAAGGTAGTCAGATTCAGAGGTCAAGATGGGTCAGAAGTTGTCTTCAGGGGAGACAGGAGGGGTATACCTAGAGGTCTGATATCAGCTCTTCAGGCTCGTAGGTTGCTTAGGAAGGGATGTCAGGGGTATTTGGCTCATGTGAGAGAGATTAGCAGTCAGGTTAGAGAGCCCGCCTCTGTAACGACCCAAAAATCGGACCGCTATCGGCGCTAGGATCCAGGTCGGCATAAGGCCGCCGGGACCCGTAGCAAGCCTCACATACAACCTGTAAACCTGTTTGATCCCATACATGATCAACACCATACATAAAAATTTAAAACTTTTCCTTCATACATTCTCTCATACACCAAACTCAACCTGTACATGCACTGAACATAGTCATAATCATAAGCATTGACCCCTCTGTGGGATCTCATCAGTGCCCCAATGGGCGATATAGTATATGTTGAGTTGGTTTACATGAACATCATAAAACATCTAAGATCATGTATAAAAAGGGATACCTTACACATTGGGTCAAGCACAATCTCTAATCCTCAAAATCATTACACACATTACTATTCATAACTTTACATCATTTTACAATTTATCATGTCCACACTCTATCTATTTCATAGACAAGACTTCATTACTCTTGCTGACCTCCTGGTCTACCCTGTACTTGCAAACCTGGGGGATTAGGGAGAGGGGTGAGCTACTAGAGCCTAGTGAGCAGAATAATAAAACATTTAAAACATATGATAACATGGAATGCATCACATCATAGCTAATCACATCAAGGATGAAGTTGTCACCAATAGTCCTCTACATAGTCCAACTGTGCCAGAATGTAGAATGGGTCATGGTCTTTCTCTTACATGGCATAACATAACATTCCAATGTGGCAGAACGTAGAATGGGTCCTGGTCTTTCTCTTACATAGTGCCAGCGAACGTAGAATGGGTCCCATTGGTCTTACATTCCGTACCGTACATATCACATCGTCACATCATAGATCGAGGGCTATGGATCATCCAACATTTCATCCACAACAACAACAGTAGAGTATGTAATGCAACATATTCGTGAATTCTAATGCAACAACCTAGTATATCTCATGGTATTAATGATGCGTGAATCATGCTAAAATGTCCATTTATTTGCTTTAAAAACATAATGAGTTATTCTACTCACCTCTGGATAGCTCTGACCAGACACTGGGGCAGCTGACTCACTGCTGGGGTCCTCGGTTTCTCGGGTCCGAACCTACACAGGTGGACTTAAATGAGAGACCAAACATACATGAACATAACTCTAAACTACTCCCCAAAACCCCCTAAAACATCATGAAACAATCATAGAAAAACATGCAAAGGAAGGCTGGACAGGGCACTTTCGGCGGCAGGTTCGGCGGCCGAAAGTCCCTCCAGAGCCGAAAGTCAGGCAGGTTCAGCGGCACCTTCGGCGGCCGAAACTCCTAGACAGAGACGAAACTCATGCATGTTCGGCGGCACTTTCGGCGGCCGAAACTGCCCTCCAGAGACGAAAGTCCTCTTTCGGGGGCAGGCTTCGGCAGCCGAAAGGCTTGCCTCCCAGGCAGGTTCGGCGGCCGAAAGTCCTTCGGCTGCCGAACCTGGTTTCTGCCAAATGGCAGAAACTTGGTTCCTCATGCATTTTTGCCTCCCAAATCCAACCAAACATGAATTTTTCCTAATCTACAACATACATACTCAAGCATACAAGTTCCTAGGGGCTTCAAACTATCTTAAACCCCATCTACAACACATCAAACATCCACCTTACCCAAAATCATAACATAAACCCATAAACCTAACCATAAGCTAAACATGCATTCTACCCTATAGATCTACTTAAAACTTACTTAAAACATGCCATAAGCTCAAGATCGGTCCTTACCTCTTGAAGATCGAGAGGAAAACGACCCTAGCTCGGAAAATGGGAGAGAGAGAGTTCCTTGAACCTCCAAGCTCCAAAACTTGCTCAAAAGCTCAAAATCTTCAAAACAAAGGTAAAACTAATGAAAATCGAGAAGGATTTGAAGGAAAGAACTCAAAAATGGCGAGGCATGGCGGAGAGCTCACCTTGGCTGAAAATGGGGAGAAAAGCTCGCCCGTTTTCGGCTAAGGGACCCCTTTATAGGTGGCTGGCCAGGCCACGTTCGGGAGCCGAAAGTGCCTCCGCATGCATGCCATGTTCGGCGGCCGAACCTGGTTTCCCTCACTTATGCTTTCGGGGGCCTAAGGCACACTCGAAACGCATGCATGTTCGGCGGCCGAACTTGAGGTTCGGCGACCGAACCTGAGTTTTCCTCCAAGGTTGTTTTCATGCAAAAACTCATTTTCTTTTTACTTAAAACTATGAAATACATCAAAACATTTTATGAAAACATGTTTCTACCCTACTAGAGGCTTCCGACATCCGGGATTCCACCGGACGGTAGGAATTCCGATACTGGAGTCTAGCCGGGTATTATAGCCTCGGTGCCAGTGGTTAGAGAGTTTTTAGACGTCTTCCCAGATGAGCTGCCAGGTTTACCACCTACTAGGGAGATAGAGTTTGAGATAGAATTGATGCCTAGAACCAGACCGATCTCTATCCCTCCCTACAGGATGGCACCAGCAGAATTGAAGGAGCTTAAGGAGCAGTTGCAAGAGCTGGTAGATAAGGGCTTCATCCGACCGAGTACCTCACCTTGGGGTGCTCCAGTATTGTTTGTGAGAAAAAAGGATGGATCCCTTAGACTTTGTATCGACTACAGGCAGTTAAACAAGCTCACTACTAAGAATAAGTACCCATTGCCAAGGATCGATGATCTATTCGACCAGCTAGCAGGAGCGGGTTGTTTCTCCAAAATAGATCTGAGATATGGGTACCATCAGCTGAGGATAAGAGAGGAAGATGTGCCAAAGACAGCTTTCAGGACCAGATATGGGCATTTTGAGTTCTTTGTTATGCCGTTCGGGTTAAACAACGCCCCTGCAACATTCATGGATCTCATGAATAGAGTGTTTAGCCAGTACCTGGATCACTTTGTTATTGTCTTCAGAGATGATATCTTAGTGTATTCCAGGAATGCAGAGGAGCATGCCCATCATCTGAGGTTGGTTCTGCAGACCTTGAGGGAACATGGCTTGAATGCCAAGTTCTCCAAGTGTGAGTTCTGGCTGAGGAGCATCTCATTCTTGGGGCATGTTGTATCGGAAAATGGAATAGAGGTGGACCCCAAGAAGGTAGAAGCTGTGGCTAACTGGCCTAGACCCACTTCAGTGACAGAGATCAGGAGCTTCTTGGGTTTGGCAGGTTACTACAGGAGGTTCGTTCAGGACTTCTCTAAGATCGCGGCTCCTCTGACCAGATTAACCAGGAAGAATAAGAAGTTTGTGTGGACCGACCAGTGTGAAGAGAGTTTTGAAGAGCTTAAGAAGATGTTAACGTCAGCACCAGTGTTAGCTCTGCCAACTAGAAATGAAGATTTCACAGTGTTCTGTGATGCATCCCGAGTGGGATTGGGTTGTGTGCTAATGCAGAATGAAAGGGTGATTGCTTATGCTTCTAGACAGCTGAAGAAGCATGAGTTGAATTACCCCACACATGACCTGGAAATGGCAGCAGTGATCTTTGCACTCAAGATGTGGAGGCACTACCTTTATGGGGTAAAATGTGAGATCTTCACAGATCATAAGAGCCTGCAGTACATCCTGAGTCAAAGAGATTTGAATTTGAGGCAGAGAAGATGGGTAGAACTGCTAAGTGATTATGATTGCAAGATTCAGTACCATCCGGGTAAGGCGAATGTTGTGGCAGACGCCTTAAGCCGGAAATCACTCGGCAGTTTGTCCCATATATCGGTAGAGAGGAGACCGGTGATGAAAGAGTTCTACAAGCTCATTGATGAAGGTCTACAGTTTGAGTTGTCTAGTACAGGTGCTTTGATAGCCCAGTTGAGAGTGACACCTGTGTTTCTGGAGCAGGTGGCTCAGAAACAGCACGAGGACCCAGAGTTAGTGAAGATTGCCAGGACTGTTCAGTCAGGCAAAGATAGTGAATTCAGATTTGACAGTAAGGGGATCCTCCGCTATGGGAGCAGATTATGTGTACCAGATGACATCAGTCTAAAGGGAGACATTATGAGGGAAGCTCATAATGCCAGGTACAGTGTTCACCCAGGAGCCACTAAGATGTATCAAGATTTGAAGAAAGTTTATTGGTGGCCAACTATGAAGAGGGAAGTGGCACAGTTTGTGTCAGCCTGCGAAGTATGTCAGAGGGTGAAGCTGGAACATCAGAAGCCGGCTGGAATGCTTAACCCACTACCTATTTTAGAGTGGAAATGGGAAAATATAGCTATGGACTTCGTGGTGGGGTTACCGGCAACATCCAACATATTAGATTCCATATGGGTGATTGTGGACAGACTCACCAAATCTGCTCACTTCATCCCTGTCAGGAGCAACTACTCTGTGGATAAATTAGCGCAGGTGTATGTTGATGAAGTGGTAAGGCTACATGGGGTCCCTGTTTCAATAGTGTCTGATAGAGGGCCCCAGTTCACCTCCAGGTTTTGGCGGAGTCTGCAGAATGCTATGGGTACCAGGTTGGATTTCAGTACTGCCTTCCACCCCGAGACTGACGGACAGTCAAAAAGGACCATCCAGACTATCGAAGATATGCTCAGAATGTGTGTGCTAGATTTTGGCGGTTCTTGGAGGTAGCATCTACCCTTAGTGGAGTTTGCCTACAATAACAGCTATCATGCTGGCATAGGGATGGCTCCTTATGAAGCTTTGTATGGAAGGAAGTGCAGGTCACCTGTTTGTTGGGAAGAAGTTGGAGAGAGGTCCTTAGCAGGGCCAGAGTTAGTTGAGATCACCAGCAGGGTGGTGCCCATGATCAGAGAGAGGATCAAGACTGCTGCAAGCAGGCAGAAGAGTTATGCAGACATCCGCAGAAGGCAGGTAGAGTTTCAGGAGGGAGATCTGATATTGCTCAAGGTGTCTCCTATGAAAGGAGTGGTTCGTTTTGGGAAGAAAGGTAAACTAGCCCCACGATACATCGGACCCTTTGAAATCTTGCAAAAGATTGGGAATGTGTCGTACAAGCTAGATTTACCTGCTTGAATGGAAAGAATCCATCCGGTTTTCCATGTTTCCATGTTGAGGAAGTTCGTGTCAGATCCGGGCAGGGTTCTTAGTGAGCCTGATGTGGAGATCCAAGAAGATCTCACCTATGTTGGGCGGCCAGTGCGGATCATAGACACCCAAATCAGAAAGTTGAGGAACAAGAAAATCCCGATGGTGAAAGTCCTTTGGAACCACCACAATTTGGAAGAATGCACTCGGGAGCCACAGGAGTCCATGCTCCAGCAGTACCCTTATCTTTTCTAAAGTTAGTTTCTTGTGTGTTTCATGTGTTCTATGTGTATGATGTGTACTATGTCTTGCTTGTGCTAGTTGAGGAACATTCGGGGACGAATGTTCTTAAGGGGGGGAGAATGTAATACCCTGCTAGACTCCGGTATCGGAATTTCCTACCGTCCGGTGGAATCTCGGATGTCGGAAACCTCTAGAAGGATGAAACCATGTTTTCATAAAATGTTTTAATGTATTTTATGGTTTTAATCAAGTAAGAAATGAGTTTTTGCATGAAAAATAATCTTGGAGGAAGACCCAGGTTCGGCCGCCGAACCTCAAGTTCGGCCGCCGAACCTCAAGTTCGGCCGCCGAACCTCAAGTTCGGCCGCCGAACCTCAAGTTCGGCCGCCGAACCTCAAGTTCGGCCGCCGAACGTGCATGCGCTTCGGGTGTGCCTTAGGCCCCCGAAAGCATAAGTGAGGGAAATCCAGGTTCGGCCTCCGAACATGGCATGCATGCGGAGGCACGTTCGGCCCCCGAATGTGGCCTGGCCAGCCACCTATAAAAGGGTCCCTTAGCCGAAACGGGTGAGCTTTTCTCCCCATTTTCGTCCAAGGTGAGCTCTCCGCCGTCCCTCGCCGATTTTGAGTTTCTTCCTTCCATTCTTCATGATTTTTATGAGTTTGCAACTTTGTTTTGAAGATTTTTTAGCATAAAGCAAGTTTTGAAGCTTGGAAGACTCAGGAGCTCTCTCCCTCCGTTCTCCAAGTTTAGGTCGCCTCCCCTCTCGATCTTCAAGAGGTAAGGGTCGATCTTGAACTCTTTTTATGTTTTAAGTAAGTTTTAAGTTGATTCATGGGGTAGAAATGCATGTTTAGCTTAGATGAGCATGGTTAGGTTTTATGTGAACTTGTGGACAATGTGAGTTGATGAGTTGTTTGCTTGATTGAAAGATTGGGAGGCGTTTGTTCATGTGTGAGCCGAGTTTCTGCCCTTTTGGCAGAAACCAGGTTCGGCAGCCGAAGGAGTTTCGGCATCCAAACCTGCCTGGGAGGCAAGCCTTTCGGCTGCCGAAGCATGCCCCCGAAAATGGACTTTCGTCTCTGGAGGGCACTTTCGACCGCCGAAGGTGCCGCCGAACCTGCCTGGCTTTCGGCTCTGGAGGGACTTTCGGCCACCGAACCTGCCGCCGAAAGTGCCCTGTTCAGCCTTCCTTTGCATGTTTTGCATGTTTTGCATGATTGTTTTGAGGTGTTTTAAGGAGTTTTTGGGGGATGTTTTTAGAGTCATGTTCTAGTATGTTTGTTCCCTCATTTGAGTCCACCTATGTAGGTTCGGATCCGAGGAACCGGGGACCCCAGCAGTGAGTCAGCTGCTTCAGTCATTGTCAGAGCTAGCTGAGGTGAGTAGAATAAACCTTTATTTTTTTAAAGCAAACAAATTATTAAGTTTGGGCATGATCATGCATCATGAATGCCATGTGATATCCTAGGTTGTTTGCATTAGAATTCACGAATATGCTGCATTGCATAATTCTATGATGGATGTGGATGGATGTTGGATGATCCTTAGTCCTCGATATGATGCGATGTGATATGATACGGTATGGTATGGTATGGAAGTCCGGTTGACCCATTCTACGTCCCGGCACTATGTAAGAGAAAGACCGGTTGACCCATTCTACGTCCCGACATCTTGGAATGTTATGTTATGTTATGTTTAAGAGAAAGACCGGTTGACCCATTCTACGTCCCGGCACTTTGGAATGTAGAGGACTATAGGTGACAACACCATCCTTGATGTGATTTGTTTGTGATGTGTTGCATTCCATGAAAGCATGAGATTTTAATATATGATTTAAATGTATTACTATTCTGCTCACTGGGCTCTATTAGCTCACCCCTTTCCCCTAATTCCCCAGGTATGCAGGCACAGGATAGACCAGGAGGTCAGCTAGAGTAAAGTCTTGTTTATGTAATAGCTAGTGGTGGACATGACGGATATTGAAATGTATTGTATTGAATAGTTATGTAATGAAATGATATTATTGAGGATTAGAATGTGCTTGACCCTAGTTTGTATGGTTATCCCTTTTGATATATGATCTCTCCAAAGTAATGATTTATGAATATTTTATGTAAACCAAACTTAACGTATGAATGTTACCCCATTGGAGCATTGATGAGGATTCCAATGTGGGGTTGATGATTATAGTTATGATCTTATGCATGTACAGGTTGAGTTTGGTAATTGAATGAGAAAAGTTCAAATTTTTATGTATATGTTGATCATGTATGGGATTAAACAGGTTTACAGGTTGTATGTCAGGCTTGCTACGGGTCCCAGCGGCCTTAAGCCGATCTGGATCCTAGCGCCGGTAGCAATCCGATTTTCGGATCGTTACACGCGGGATGCCCAGACCTATATGCATTTCCACTGACAGTGATGAGGAGGCAATGGACAACCCCCCAACCGTCCCCAACAATGCCGACACCGGAACGACCGAGGAAGAACAGACCAGAGGCTCCGACACACCGAATGTCCAGAGATACAGCCGGCGAAATAAAGCGATGATGATTGTGCCACCACTTGTCTATCCAACAGTCGTGATGGACACCCCTGAAGACGAAATGCCTCCAGAAGCCACCACTTCCACCGGCCATGGGCAGAAACGGCCAAGAACACCTTCACCGCAACCACCACCACCACCGCCACCACCGCCGAGCCCAGAGCGACAACCAGAGACCCCCATTGACACACATCCCGCAAGCCACGAAGAAGCCCATCTGCCCAGTGATCTGCCTAAACCAACACACCCAGATCACATCACTCAGGCCCTGACATTCAACAAGGCATCTGAACGAGCCAGGCTAGACATAGTCTCTTCTCTGCCATACCATCCATGTACGTACATACACCATAGCACTCTTGAAGCACTAAGACTCCAAGACCAGGTACGTTCCCTTATCTCTGCCATTGGTTGGGACACATTCTTCTACCTTCACATGCCATCCTTCACTGAGCTCACACATGAGTTCTTCACCACATTCTACTTTGATAAACCAGCCATGAACACGCTGCACACACCAGACACTGTTGGGTTTAGGCTGTTAGGATAACGATTTCGCTTGTCCTTGCATGAGTTCAGTATGGCCATGGGCTGTGAATGCCCTAACTCCACTTGGGATTTCCCTGCTGAATTTAATCCCAGTTCTGCATATTTAGAATTGTGTGACAACCCCTCTGATTCTTACTTACCAACAAAATCCAAGGATCTATACCTCAAAAATCCTAGTTTAAAATATCTTCATAGGTTCTTGGCATACACATTTTCTGGAAGGAAGGATGCACCAAATATCCTGACCAGAACAGAATTATACATTTTGTGGAGTATGAGCACACACCAGAAACTTCACTTGGGCTATTGGGTTGCCACACAACTCTCCAGTACTATCCAATATCACAGACCATTGATTATGAGGCATTTAATCACTGCCATTGCAGTGAATCTGAAATTACTGCACCCAGCACACACTGACCTCACCCCACCAACAAATCAACCCCTGAACCTTCGAACTTTGAAATTATAAATAAAACGAATTAAAATTAAAAATCAAATCAAATTATAAAACTGATTTGTAATATATTTGTTAAAAATAATTAGAGTATAATGGTTGAAATTTATAAAATTTGAAATTTTTTAATAATTATCAGTTATATTAAAATATTAATTTTTTATACCAACTAAGACGATAAAATATTATTTTTATTAAATTTAACAGTTAAATTTAACGGTAAAATATAAATAAATTTATGTGTAGTTAATTTAAGATATATTAGTTAATTTTTATAGCTTGAGTGTATTTATTAAAACCACAATAATTAGAGAATTATTTTTCTTTTATCATTATCGATATTATATAATGATATATTGAATCCCATATTAAATAAGAGTAAAAAAAAATACACAAAATATATATTCACGTTAGTTTTCATAATATTCATAGGCACGATTTACATATATCTACAGAAAGAAGGTCTACGAAGAGCAAAATTCACTTAAGGATTTAGCTTGTCTTGCCAATGACTTATTGGCATATTACCACATAGAAATTTGCATACAAATATATAAAAACTAAAGTTCATCAATTGTGCAATTATAATTTAGTTACATAACAAAGCAAGCATTAGGGTTCTCATCACTGAAAATTTCAGGATCATAAACATATTCTAAGTAAGACTTTGATGGCCAATATTCATTTCTTTTTATATCGCTCTTCTTATCATCTTCTTCCTTTTCTTCTTCGCCATCTTTCTTTTCTCCTTCTTCTTTCTTCTCCTCTTCTTTCTTTTCTTCTTCCTTCTTCTCTTCATCTTTCACTATTGATGCTTGCTTTTTGGTCTTCTTGTACACATCATCAACCAACTTCACCGGATCAACCACGCCTTTAACTATTACTTGACTATTAACCAAATCCGTTTCGACTGATTCTACACCTATATTAACACATTTGAAAGAAATTTAATGTTAAGTTAGTATTTTTCTGACATTATATTTTTCAATATGCATGAGAATGAAAATAAAACAAATTAATTTAATTACGTGAAAGTAAATTGAACTGAATAAATTGATTAATACTAATTTAAATTAATTTTTAATTTAAAGAATTAATAAATACCCTTAATCTAAATAGTTTTTTGTTTAAAAATATTCTTTATTAATGTTTTTGAATATTCAAAACTATATTTTAATTTTTACACAACAGTGTCTTAACAACAGTCGTGAAATTGTTAAAATTATTGCCTTAATACTATTAAGATAACAATTTGACCGCAGTTTAAAGTTGTTAAAAAAATTTACATTTCTAATATATATAATAATATATTTTAATGAAAAATTAATTTTATATTTAATAAAATTATAATTTTTACCATACTTTTTAATTATTATTAAAAAGTAAATAAACTATTATCTTGTAGTTAGCTATACCGATAAATGCAGTGGATTTTAAATCGTTATTGCTGTAATTGAAATATATAAAATAATAATTTGTTGTTGTTTTAAATTTATTTTTCTAATAGTGATTATTCAAAAAAATACTTTAAAATTTAATAAATATATTTAAAAAGAAACCAAAGTAATATTAATTAAGATATAATTTAAAATAGGTATATTATTAAGAGAATGATAAATCAATGAGCTTTGATTCAAAAGAATGGATTAATTTTAAGATCATAAGATATGGAGTTTGCACTTTGAAATCAATTATTTAAAAAAAAATAAATAAAAATAACGAGAAGGGTAGATTATTAATTAGAGGTTATAGAAGTACCTTGGATCTTTCGAACTCGCTTTTGTAAAACTTGAGCACATGCTTCGCAATGCATTCGAACGCTCAATACAACCGTTATTACAGCAGGAGGCTGCCAATAATATCTCTTAATCAAATCCCATTATCTAACACATATAATATGAACATTTAAGGAGAAAAAAAGAAAAAAAAATATTTATACAATTTTATTTTAATGAATTTTTCGATTAGTGTTATTAAGACACTTATTCAATAAGCAGTGAATTTTATTTTAAAATAAAAATTAAGAATTGAGAGGATAAAATTTGAAATTTCTCATATTTACTGAGATACACTTATAACCGTGCTAAATCTGTGAGTGTAAATTTTTTTTATTATGCTTTTATACTATTTAATTTAATTAATCAAAATGCATGATATTCAATTTTAGGGTTCTGGATTCAGCCTCATCATCCTTTCTGCTGTATAATACTCTCTTAAGATTTTTAAATGTATAAAAGCATAGTAAATAAAAAAAATTATAACATTATGATCAAAATTATAATGATTCATAATAATATATATCTAGTTGTAATTTATTTTTTATCGTAATAAAATTTTAAAATAATGAAAATAGTTATTTTTAATTAATAATTTTAGTTTTTTATACTAAATGTTTAAAATATAAAATTTGACAATTAATGTGTGTTATAATACAAAAATTCATCAATTAACTTGTTATTAAAATCTAAAATAAAGAAACAAAATATTTATACAATTAACTTGTGACTAAATTTTTTTTAGGTGCAAAGTTAATTAAGAAAGAATGGAGTAAATAGAAAAAAAAATATATATATATATATATATATTAAAAGTAAAAAATATAAATAATTATCAAATTATTCCTTAAATATAATTAATGAATTTAATTATAATTACTTCATATCCTTTTCCCTAGGATAAGCTCTAGCAAATAAGGTGGAGAAGGAGCAATTTCAAAGTGGGAATCCCGTGACAATAACAGCACATCAAAAGATTCAAGAAGATGAGGTGGTCAACACCATACTCGTAAAACGTGACCTTTTTTCTGACCTGTTTCGTTACTTTCATGTCAGGCAGAAACCAAAACAAGTGGCTGATCTTAAATATTGATTTTTCAGAATTATATTATTTTTTTAAAAAAATTAAAATAAAAAAATATTGGTAATGATTGCAAATGAAATATATCTACGTTATTTACCTCGTCTTTTTTCTCTTCCTTCGGCGGTTCTGGATTTTCTTGCTTGTTTTCTTCTGGTGGCTTTGGCAAAGGTGAAATCAACTCCACTTTCCTTCCACTTTTCTTTTGAAGTCTCTCACTTACCTTTAGAGGGTCTGCTGCTTTGCCTTTCACCACCACCTTACTAGCTTTTATATCTGTGGTTACCTCTTCCACTCCTGCATGCGTCCAATAATTCCATTTTTTAACTAATAATAAATTATTTTTTATTTTTATTTCCATACAAAATAAACGTGTTGAACATGAATTAATCATCCCATATCTACTTTTTTTTTTTTCTAAGATTATCATGTGAGTGTTATCAATTTCTTTCTATCGTGGTAGTGAATTTTTAAAAAGTTAAGGTATATACCTTGAAATCCTTTCAAGGCTCTAGCAACTTTTCTTGCACAAGCTTCACAATGCATATCAACCTTAAGGACAATCTCAGGAGGCTCTTCCTCTTTCTTCTCTTCTTCCTTCTTCTTCTGCTCCTCTTCCTTCACTTCCTCTTTCTTTTCTTCCTCCTTCTTCTCCTTCCATAACAAAAAAAAAAAAAAAAAATCATATACAAAGTCAGATCTGCATATACTAAGAACAGAATCTACAAAAAGTATATATTTAATGAAGTAGAAGAATTGAAAAAAAAAACTCACTTCACCCATTTCTGTAGCTCAAGAGCTTTAGGTAGAAATGGAACTTGGTGTTCGAAGCTCTTGTTGCTTCTGCTCTCTCTCTCTCTCTCTCTCTCTCTCTCTCTCTCTCTCTGGAGGCGAGGAGTGGTGAGGAAGATTTATGCAGAGGTGGGTGATTCTGAAAATGGTGACGTGGAATTTGTAGATTGTAGTAGACATATATGTCCTTTAGCTGACTCAGCTTTCTCATAAATTGCCCTCCATTTCCTTATAAATCAAGCTTGAGCTGTACTATTGTACTATTCTCACTTAACGCCAGAGGGGCATATTGGTCATTTCCTTGCAATTGGATATTCACTTCCCCACCATGATAGTTATTAAGTTTTAAATAGCCTCTCCACAAGAAAAATGAAAATTCCTAAATCCACTCAATTTAAAATCTACAAATTAAAAAAAAAAAAAAAAAAAGGAAATTAATGAGTTGAGTCTCTTTGTATTATGACTTGTTGAATGGAATTTAGGATGATACTTTCTGAGGTGATAAAAAGTCCAAAAAGAGACAAGATATTGATAAGGTTCCTTTTTCCTTCCCCAAGAAACCTTTCTTTAGCTGTAGAATATAATAGATTCAGACAAACTAATTGTTGTCTTATATCATTCATTATTAGCTCCATTATTATAATTATAAAAGAATTATTATTTTCTCTATTTATTTTAATGAAATTAATTTTTTTATTTTAAAATATATTAATTTTTTACCGGCATAATATATTATGAAGTTACAAATGTGATAAGATTTATAAAATTGAAACTAATTTTAGAAGACCAGTCGAAAGCCAAACAGATAATGAAATATTTTTTAAATAAAATTCAACAATTATACTAACAGCTCTATTGCTTTTATGATATATAAGTTCAAAAAAAATTATCTAATTGAGAGCGTAAAAATCAAATAATTACAATAATAGCCACAATATCAAAAGATGACAAGAAAGCTACATTAGCTAATATCGTATAAATAATCGATCATTAATTTTGAGAAAAAACTTATCGAATGATTTCAAGTACAACATGAGTCTCTACATGCTAATGGAGAATAACTCTAAAGTTTCAAGTACAGTACGAGTCTTTATATGCTAACGGAGAATAACTCTAAGCACATTTAGCTACTCCAACTACTAAAATACTATTACTATTTCAAACCACCACAACAATAACAATTTGAGAAAATTGACCTTTCCAAATAGCATCAATTTTATATTTTTAGAGTCCCATGAGGAAGAGGCAATCAAATCTCCTCTCAAAATTGATGCGAAGAGCTACACAATAAAAAAGTAGTAAAAATCTCAAATTGTCTAAACTCCACAGTATTAAGAACAATGCAAGATGAAGTAGCTAAAAGATTTAAAAGGACAAATTCAAACACTCCCTTATTTGGTACCTTCTATATATGCCATAAAGTAAGAGAGAGAAGATGCATGACAGTATAACAGTTCGGCTCAGCTTTAAATTGATCGTAGAGGGTTTACCACTAAATTGAAAAACTTGAAAACCAGATAAGCACAAGTTTTATGAGTGCAAGAGCTCAAAAACTAGGTGGCTCTACTATGGAGACAAAGAAAAAGAGCATATACCAGCGTTTCTACTAGTATAAAATAGAAGGGACACATAGGAGAAGCTTGTATGCCACGTAAAACTAAATTATGTATTACAGGAATTGTATTATGAAGTAAACGCTAGAGAAAGCCTTTAAGTTTGGACTATGCCTAAAGAGCCAACGTCTTTTGCTAAATCGACCTCTTGAGGATAGTCGAAGAAGAAGGATGCGAGATAGAAACCTAGATAGAGGATCATTGGGTGAGATACTTGTAGCCTGATTTGATACTATATTGTCCATTATGCTCAAAATATCAAACCAAAGAATCTTGAGTACTCACAAGAGCCACTGAAATATAGAGAGTAGCCCTAGCAAGATACGAAGGTAAAAGGTAATGCACCAATTGATGATTTCAGTCTAGACCATTCTGATGCATCGATCTACCACCAAATTAACATGAAAAGGACAATGAGGTGGCTTGACCACATGAAAATTAGCCACACCAAGAATCCATAGATCATGCTAAATTAAGAGTACGTCAACTATCTCCAATACTCATTCGGATGCCTTTATTAAGCACATCCCTACCAACCAATATTCCTTGCTGAACCCAAGAACTTTACCTCTTAATTTGTGCAACCCATATATAAGAGCGATGAAAGTATAAGAAAGTATAAACCTTTAAGAATTCAATCCCACAACTTGGATGGATTTTGGATGTGGCACCAACATTGCTTAGTTAAGCATATAAAATTAAACTTTTCAAAGTCCTTGAACCCCATACCTCCACAAAATTTAGATAAGTAAGATAATTGCCAACTAAGCTAATGCATTTTTCGGGTTTTTCCATCTCCTCTCCACTAGAAGTTAGCTAAAATACTATTTAACTTAATACATAATTATTTAAGATATCGAAAAAGAATAAGAGAATAAGAAGGGACAGTTGTAAGGACTGATTGAATCAAAGTAGCTTGACCAACCTAAGATAAAAGTTTATGCTTTTAAATTTGAGTTTTAGAACGAATGTGATCCTTAATCCAATGCAAAGCCTGTTGTTTCAATTTGCCCAATACTATAGACAAACCCAAATACTTATTACCTTAGCCCATTTCCTACATATTTATTACCTTAGCCCATTTCCTACATATGAAAAGTTACAAAATCTCTTGTTTCAAAAGAAGGAATCATCCGACTAAAATAAATATAAGGCTTAGAGAAATTAAGACATTGACCACACACTGAAGAGTAGTCCTTGAGAATTTGCAGAAAATGGCTAGCCTCACATATTGACACTTTGGTAAAGAGTAAAGTATCATCGGTAAATAAAAATATTAGTAATGGTGGAGCTAAACGAGCAATCTGCAAGCCTTGAATTCAACTATTGTCCTTAACAACTATAGAAAAATAGCAAAGAGCCTAAGATACAAAAAAAAAAAATAGAGATAGAGGATCCCTTTGTTCGAGTCTCCTAGAAGAAGAGAAAGGTGCCATAAGAATTCTATTAACAATAATAAAATACCGAATTATAGTAATACATTGCATTAATAAGTGCATCCATTATTCAACAAAACCCATATGTAGTAAAACCTATTGCAAAAAGGGCCACTCCACTTTATCATAAGCCTTGTGCATATCTAGTTTAAGTACCATAGAATGAGTTTTCCTATGCAAAGCCTTAAGATGATGAAAAGCTTCATGAGCAATAATAATGTTATCTTGAATGGCACAAGACGGAATGAAAGCAATTTGGCCCAGTGAGATTAGATAATTCATCCATGACTTCAAATGATTAACCAAGTCTTACAGATGGCCTTTTAAACAAAATTGCAAAGACTAATAGATTTGTATTTGTAATATCCGGCTAGATTCCGGCATCGGAATCCCTACCTTCCGACAGAATCTCCGTTGGAATCTGGAATTTTGATGATGCCGGAGTCTTTTAGAGGGGTAAAATGTGTTTTCTAAAATATTTTCACATGATTTTATAGTCTTTAAATGGAAAAGGAATTGAGTTTTGAACAAAAAAGGCCAAAGAGGAAAAACCCAGGTTCGGCCGCCGAACATAGGGCTGTTTCGGGAGTGCTTTAGGCCTCTGAAAGTCCTGAGGGCAGAAACCAGGTTCGACCGCCGAACCTCAAGTTCGGCCGCCGAATATGGGATGGTTTAGGAGGCAAGTTAGGCTTCCGAAGTGGCTATCGAAGGTGGTGGAGTTGCGGGAGCAACTTAGGCCGCCGAAGGTGGTTGACCGGCCACCTATAAAAGACCCTCAGACCGAAAATAGGCGAGTTTTCTCCCCATTCTCGAGCTCAGGTGTGTTCATGCCTCCTTTGGTTGATTTCCTGTCTTTTCCTTCATCTCCCAAGGTTTTTATAAGTTTTATGGTTGTTTTGAAGAATTTTAAAGCTTAGATCAAAGTTTTGGAGCTTGGAGATCCAAGGAGTTGTTTCCTCCACATCTCCAAGTTAGGGATCGCACCAACCCTCGATCTTCAAGAGGTAAGTGTAGATCTTTGCTTCCTTTTCGTTTTAATGAAGTTTTAAGTAAGTTTAATGATGTTTTGATGGTTGAGTATGGGTAGATATGCATGTTAAGATTTATGTGGGTTTTATGCTTAATGTATGTTTCTATGATGTTTTGTTGGGGGTTTAAGTTAGTTTATGCCCCTATATGCATGAGGGAGTGTGTATGCATGTTTGGGAGAGAGCATGTGAAGTTTTGGGGTTGTTTTGGAAGGTTTGGAGGCTGTTTGTGCATGAGAAGGCTGAGTTCTGTCCTTCTGGACGAACTCAGGTTCGGCCGCCGAAGGTACTTTCGGCCGCCGAACCTGACTGTGGTGGCTTGTTTTGGCTGCCGAACCCTGCCCTCGAAAGTTAGACTTTCGGCTCTAGAAGGGAGTTTCGACCGCCGAAGATGCTGCCGAACATGCATGAGTTTCGTCTCTGGAAAGGGGTTTCGGCCGTCGAAAGTGCCCCCGAAAGTGCCTGACTTTCAAATCTGGGAGAACCTTCGGCCGCCGAACCTGCATGGCTTTCGGCTCTGGAAGGGACCTTCAGCTGCCGAAAGTGCCGCCGAAAGTGCCCTGTCCAGCCCTTTCATGGGTGTTCTCTATGCATGTTTAAGTGATGTTTAGAGGGTTTTTGGGGAGTTGTTTATGAGTTGTTTAGGGTGTGTTTGGCACCTCATTCGAGTACACCTGTGTAGGATCGGACCCGAGGGACAAAGGAGGCCAGCAGAGTAAGCTGTTGCAGAGTCAGTCTAGCGTCTACCAGAGGTGAGTAGAACTAAACCTAATCTTTTATTTTAAGAAATCAAATGCCTAAAGCATGTTCATGCATCATGATTATATGTAGTAGGTTGATTGCACTAGTTTCACGAATATGATGCATTGCATATTATGTTGATGATGTGGATGGACCAAGGCGACCCCAATAGCCCATAGATCTGTCATGATTGAAAGTCCTGTGTGAGTCCTTTGAGAGCCGGGCATTTTGATGGATAAGTCCTGTGTGAGCCCTTTTAGGGTCGAGCACCATACTATGTGTTGAAAGTCCTGTGTGAGCTCTCTGTGGACCGGGCACTATGAAAGTCCTATGTGAGCTCCTTTGGGGCCAGGCACCGACAAAGGGAGTTTTGAGGTCATGTCCAATCCGTGATGTGAAATGTTTGTGCTGTGGCGCATTTTATGAAAGCATGTAATTAATGAATTGTTTTCATTGTTTCTACTCATTGGGCTTTTTTAGCTCATCCCTCTCCCCTAACCCCAGGTTTGCAGGTATGAGGTCGATCGGGAAGTCTCAAGAGTTAAGGTTATGTTTATGAAATAGCTTAGTATGTTAGTGTGGACATGTAATGTAAACTGAGATAATGAATTGTAAGATAATGTAATGTAATGTAAAGTAGAGTTATGTTTATGGTTTAGTATTGTGCTTGACCCTAAGGCTTGGTTAGTCCCTTTTTTAATACATGATGTATGTTATGTTTTAATGCTGAGTTGAGTTTGAACCAAACTTGTGGCATGGAATGTTTACCACGCTAGAGTATTTGATGAGGACTCTAGTGGAGGTTTTATGTTTATGGTTGGATGCATGCACAGGTTAGGTTTTGGTTCATTGGATGTGATTCCAGCTTGATGTATGAAATGTTGACCCAGCTAGGGCATTTGTTGAGGGCTCTAGTATGGGGTTCTTTTATGTTTCCAGTTATGTCGCATACAGGTCAAGCTCAGTTTTTACATCAGATGTTTAAGCTTTTATGTCAATGTTTGATCATGTATGGGGTTATACCAGCTGTTCAGGAAGCATGTTAGGCTTGCTACAGGTCCCGGCGGCCTTAAGCCGATCTGGATCCTAGAGTCGGTAGCGGTCCGGTTTCCGGGTCGTTACAGTATTGAGCCATAATAACTAGATTAACACACTTTAGAATGAGAATAATATTGGTTTTATTTATTTTCTTCAATAGATAACCTCACGAATAAAACCTATGAACCATATTATACAAATCAAACCCAAATAAGTCTAAATTACTTTGATACAACAAACCTAAGAAGCCGTTAGGACTAGGAGCCTTAGTACCACCAACATTAAAGACTGTCTTCTTAACCTTATCATTCAATAATGACACCAAAAGCATAATATTGATTTTATTAGTGACTAACCAGGGAATAAGACTTACAACTATTTCACTACCGATAATATGCTTTGCCATATGAAGCCATTGGAAAAAATCTCAAACCATAACTTGTATCATTGGAATCTCCTTCAATCTACGTACTAAACTCATTCTGCAATCCTCGAATAATATTATGATATTTTCATTGAATAGTGGTCATAATTCTTCCATAAGTATGATCTTCTTCCTACAATCATTGCACTCGAGATTGTTGTTTTTAGTGAAGCTCATGACGTTGCTACAAGTCTTGGAGTTCTGACATTAATGGGGACTCTAGAGCCGCATTATGAGCATCAAAAGGTTTGGATTAAAGATCCTCCAATTGGTATTGAATAGACTACATCCTTAAGGAAGTGCCCTTAAATACTATTCTATGCTATCAGCTTAAGTGGATCCTAATGGCTTTCAGCCACTGCAAAAAGGAAAATATTAAAGAATCACAAACAGGTGTGCGCCAAGCGGTAGAAATAATTTTAGAATATTGAGGATGCAATAATCACTTTGCTTTAAAACAAAATAAAAAAGTACACCTTGTTGGAAGATGATCTAAAAATAATAGCAAATGCCTTTGATATGATCTCACCAAAGGTTCATACATAAGATGAGCTTGCCGAAAATGATCTCTCTACTCTATTTTTATTTTACTTAATTTTTAGTATCTCTATCAATTTTTTCTATTAGCCAATAAATTTAAAGGAAAAATAAATTATTGCTATGAGGCTATAATTGAAAGTAGATAATATATTGCATTAAAGTTAAAGGACCAAATTACATGAAAAATAGCCCAAGGCTTAAAAGGCATAAATCTTAGAGTCATTTAAGAAAGGAAAAATTGGTCAGAGGCAATAAATTACTATTGGCTTGGAGCAGTTATGCTCCTTTTCTCCATCTGGAACAGCTGGGGTTTCCACCAATAATATTAACAAACCAAAGATTCAAATCTAAGGATCATTCATATCCTTAAACAAGAAAGAACCTCTAATAGCCTAAACAAAGCCAAGGAAATTGTCAGAGGCAAAAGGGGTGGACGCTGTGTAGATCTATTAGTGACTCTCTTTGTAACGACCCGAAAATCGGACCGTTACCGGCGCTAGGATCCAGATTGGCTTAAGGCCGCCGGGACCCGTAGCAAGCCTGACATATAACCTGTGAACCTGTCATATCCCATACATGATCATACATACTCATAAACTGGTAAACTTTTCCTTTCCATAAACCAAACTCAACCTATGCATACTCATATCATAACATAAACCACACACTGGAGCCCTCATCAAATGCCCCAATGGGGTATCATAACATACATGAATTAAGCTTGGTTGAACATAAACATCATAAAACATTCTATAGATCATGCATCAAAAGGGATTACTATACAAACTCGGTCAAGCACAATTTCTAATCCTCAATACATCATCATTACATACCATAACTGTATAAGACATTACATTACAATTTAATCATGTGCACTGCTAGCTATTACATAACCATGACTTTACTCTATCCGACTTCCTGCTCTATCCTGTACCTGCAAGCCTGGGGGTAAAGGGAGAGGGGTGAGCTAAAAGCCTAGTGAGTAGAACCATAAAAACATATTAACAAACATGCTCCAATGAAATGCATCATAACACAGACAATTCACATAAGGGTTGGGTGAACTTGTCACCAAATATTCCCAGCATCATTCGTGCCAGGCCGTAGCATGGGGTCCTAGTCTTCCTGTCATATCATACATTACTTACCATTGCCCCAGGGCCTCCTCTGGGCTCCTGGTCTTCGAGTCCCATATCCGTGCCAGGCCGTAGAATGGGGTCCTGGTCTTTCATTTCCGTGCCAGGCCGTAGAATAGGATCCTGGTCTTCCCTCAGGGACTAATTGGGTCATCCAACATTCACCCACATCAACAATAAAGAATGCAATGCAACATATTCGTGAAATCTAATGCAATCATCCTATTGCATACTCATGATGCATGAAACATGATAAACATTTAATTTCTCAATTTAAAAGATTAAGTTTAGTTCCACTCACCTCTGGCTGACTCTGACAACACCGAAGCAGCTGAACTCACTGCTGGGGTCCTCGGTTCCTCGGGTCCGAACCTACACAGGTGGACTTAAATGAGGGACCAAACATACTAGAACATGACTCTAAAATACTCCCCAAAAACCCCCTTAAAAAACCTCAAAACATCATGGAAAAACATGTAAAGGAGGGCTGCACATGGCACTTTCGGCAGCACCTTCGGCGGCCGAAAGTCCCTCAAGAGCCGAAAGTCAGGTAGGTTCGGCGGCACCTTCGGCGGCCGAAAGTGCCCTCTAGAGACGAAAGTCTCTTTTCGGGGGCAGGCTTCGGCAGCCGAAAGGCTTGCCTCCCAGCCATGTTCGGCGGCCGAAAGTCCTTCGGCTGCCGAACCTGGTTTCTGCCAAAGGGCAGAAACTTCAGCTCCTTATGCACCAATGCCTCCCAAACCTTCCAAACATGCTTTTTTCCTATTCTACAACATGCATACTCAAGCATACAAGTTCCTAAGGGTTTCAACTAACTTAAACCCCATCTACAACACATCAAACATCCACATTGTTCAAAAACATAACATAAACCCATAAACCTAACCATAAGCTAAACATGCATTCTACCCCATAGATCTACTTAAAACTTACTTAAAACATGTAATAAGCTCAAGATCGTACCTTACCTCTTGAAGATCGAGAGGAGAACGACCCTAGCTCGGAAAATGGGAGAGAGAGAGTTCCTTGAACCTCCAAGCTCCAAAACTTGCTCAAATGCTCAAAATCTTCAAAACAAGGGTAAAACTAATGAAAATCGAGAAAGATTTGAAGGAAGGAACTCAAAACCGGCGAGGGATGGCGGAGAGCTCACTTTGGCCGAAAATGGGGAGAAAAGCTCACCCATTTCGGCTAAGGGACCCCTTTATAGGTGGCTGGCCAGGCCACGTTCGGGAGCCGAAAGTGCCTCCGCATGTATGCCATGTTCGGCGGCCGAACCTGGACTTCCCTCACTTATGCCTTCGGGGGCCTAAAGCACTCCCGAAGTGCATATATGTTCGGCGGCCAAATTTGGGGTTCGGAGGCCGAACCTGAGTTTTCCTCCAAGGCTATTTTAATGCAAAAACTCATTTTCTTTCATGCTTAAAACATAAAACATATTAAAACATTTTATGAAAATATGGTTTTACCCTTCTAGAGGTTTCCGACACCTGAGATTCCACCGGACGGTAGGAATTCCGATACCGGAGTCTAGCCGGGTATTACATTCTCCCCCCCTTAAGAACATTCGTCCCCGAATGTTCCTCAACTAGCACATGCATGGCATACAACATATCATACACGTAAAACACATGAAACATATAAGAAACTAACCTTAGAAAAGATAAGGGTATTGCTGGAGCATGGACTCCCGTGTCTCCCAGGTGCACTCTTCCATATTGTGGTGGTTCCACAGGACTTTCACCATCGGAATTTCCTTGTTCCTTAGCTTTCTGATCTGGGTGTCTAGGATCCGTATCGGCTGCTCAACATAGGTGAGATCCTCTTGGATCTCCACATCAGGCTCACTAAGAACCTTGCCCGGATCTGACACGAACTTCCTCAACATAGAAACAAGGAAAACCGTATGGATTCTTTCCATTGAAGCAGGTAAATCCAGCTTGTACGATACATTCCCAATCTTTTACAAGACTTCAAAGGGTCCGATGTACCGTGGAGCCAGCTTACCTTTCTTCCCGAACCGAACCACTCCTTTCATAGGAGACACCTTGAGCAATACCAGATCCCCCTCCTGAAACTCTACTTGCCTTCTGCGGATGTCTGCATAACTCTTCTGTCTGCTTGCAGCAGTCTTGATTCTTTCTCTGATTAAGGGTACCACCCTGCTGGTGATTTCTACTAGCTCAGGCCCTGCCAAGGCCTTTTCTCCAACTTCTTCCCAGCAAACAGGTGATCTGCATTTCCTCCCATACAAAGCTTCATATGGAGCCATCCCGATGCTAGCATGATGGCTGTTATTGTAGGCAAACTCCACCAAAGGCAAATGCTGCCTCCAAGAACCGCCAAAGTCCAGCACACACATTCTAAGCATATCCTCTATTGTCTGGATGGTCCTCTCCGAGTGTCCGTCCGTCTGTGGATGGAAAGCAGTGCTAAAATCCAACCTGGTACCCATGGCATCCTGCAGACTCCGCCAAAACCTGGAGGTGAACTGGGGTCCTCTATCGGACACTATAGAAACAGGAACCCCATGCAGCCTGACAATCTCGTCAACATACACCTGTGCCAATTTGTCCACAGAATAGCCACTCCTGACAGGGATGAAGTGAGCAGATTTGGTGAGTCTGTCCACAATCACCCATATGGAGTCCAATCTATTGGACGTCGCCGGTAACCCCACTACGAAGTCCGTAGCTATATTCTCCCATTTCCACTCTGGAATAGGTAGCGGGTTAAGCATTCCAGCCGGCTTCTGATGTTCCAACTTCACCCTCTGACACACTTCGCAGGCTGACACAAACTGTGCCACTTCTCTCTTCATAGCTGGCCACCAATAAACCTTCTTCAGATCTTGATACATCTTGGTGGCTCCGGAGTGAATGCTGTATCTAGCATTATGGGCCTCTCTTATAATGTCTCCTTTTAGCCCTACGTCATCTGGTACACACAATCGACTCCCATAGCGGAGGATCCCCTTGTTGTCGAATCTGAACTCACTGTCCTTGCCTGACTGAACAGTCCTGCCAATCTTCACTAACTCTGGGTCCTCATGCTGTTTATGAGCCACTTGCTCCAGAAACACGGGTGCCACTCTCATCTGAGCAACTAAAGCACCTGTACCAGACAACTCCAACTGTAGACCTTCATCCATGAGCTTGTAAAACTCCTTCACCACTGGTCTCCTCTCCGCTGTGATGTGGGATAAACTGCCTAGTGACTTCCGGCTTAGGGCATCTGCCACAACATTCGCCTTACCCGGATGGTATTGAATCTTGCAATCATAATCACTCAGCAGTTCCACCCATCTTCTCTGTCTCAAGTTCAAATCTCTTTGACTCAGGATGTACTGTAGGCTTTTATGATCTGTGAAGATCTCACATCTAACACCGTAAAGGTAATGCCTCCACATCTTGAGTGCAAAGATAACGGCTGCCATTTCCAGGTCATGTGTGGGGTAATTCAACTCATGCTTCTTTAGCTGCCTAGAAGCATAAGCAATCACCCTTTCATTCTGCATTAGCACACAACCCAGACCCACTCGGGATGCATCACAGAACACTGTGAAGTCCTCATTGCTAGCTGGCAGAGCTAACACTGGTGCTGACGTTAACCTCTTCTTAAGCTCTTCAAAACTCTCTTCGCACTGGTCGGTCCACACAAACTTCTGATTCTTCCTGGTTAACTTGGTCAGAGGAGCTGCAATTTTTTAGAAGTCCTGAACGAACCTCCTGTAGTAACCTGCCAAACCCAAGAAACTTCTGATCTCTGACACTGAAGTGGGTCTAGGCCAGTTAGCCACAGCTTCTACCTTCTTGGGGTCTACCTCTATTCCATTTCCTGACACCACATGCCCCAAGAATGAAATGCTCCTCAGCCAGAACTCACACTTTGAGAACTTGGCATACAAGCCATGCTCCCTCAAGGTCTGTAGAACCAACCTCAGATGATGGGCATGCTCCTCTGCACTCCTGGAATACACCAAGATATCATCTATGAAGACAATAACGAAGTGATCTAGGTACTGGCTAAACACTCTGTTCATGAGATCCATGAATGCTGCAGGGGCATTGGTTAACCCGAACGGCATCACAAGGAACTCAAAATGCCCATATCTGGTCCTGAAAGTTGTCTTTGGCACATCTTCCTCTCTGATCCTCAGCTGATGATACCCGGACCTCAGATCTATTTTAGAGAAACAACCCGCTCCTGCTAGCTGGTCGAATAGATCATCGATCCTTAGCAAAGGGTACCTATTCTTGGTAGTGACTTTGTTCAACTGCCTGTAGTCGATACAAAGTCTGAGGGATCCATCCTTCTTTCTCACAAACAAAACTGGAGCACCCCAGGGTGAGGTACTCGGTCGGATGAAGCCCTTGTCTACCAGCTCCTGTAACTGCTCCTTCAACTCTTTCAATTCTGCTGGCGCCATCCTGTAAGGAGGGATAGAGATCGGTCGGGTTCCAGGCATCAGTTCTATCTCGAACTCTATCTCCCTAGCAGGTGGTAAACCTGGCAGCTCGTCTGGGAACACATCCAAAAACTCTCTGACCACCGGCACCGAGGCGGGCTCTCTAACCTGACTGCTAAGCTCTCTCACATGAGCCAAATACCCCTGACATCCCCTCCTAAGCAACCTGCGAGCCTGAAGAGCTGATATCAGACCTCTAGGTGTACCCCTCCTGTCTCCCCTGAAGATGACCTCTGACCCATCCTGACTTCTGAACCTGACTACCTTGTCCCTGCAGTCCAAGGTAGCACCATGGGTAGATAACCAGTCCATCCCTAGAATGACGTCAAAATCTGTCAAATCTAGAACCACCAGGTCGGCGGACAAGCATCTTCCCTCAACAAACACAGGACTACACTGGCAGACTGACTCTGCCACTGATGGATCACACTTGGGTCCACTGACCCAGAGAGGACACTCTAACCCAGAGATCATCAACCGCAACCTCTCAACGGCTCTCGGTGCAATAAAAGAATGAGATGCACCAGGGTCCATCAAGGCATACACATCTGAACAACCAATGACTAAGTTACCTGCCACCACGGTGTTAGATGCATCTGCCTCCTGCTGTGTCATTGTGAAGATCCGTGCTGGAGCTGATGGACCTTCACCTCCGAAACCCGCTGAAGAAGAGGCTGCCCCTCTCCCTCTACCTCTGCCACTGGCCTGAGTCGTGGCTGGAGCTGCTGGCTGCGCTACACTACCTGAAGCTGTCTGCTGGGATTGAGCCATCGGGACTGCTCTTGGACATTCTCGAGCCATATGCCCCTCCTGACCACATCTGTAGCAGGCTATCATCCCAAACCGACATACTCCCTTGTGTGGCTTACCACACCTTGCACAAACTGCATTATCCGCACCAGAGCTTGAGCCACTCCCAAATCCCAGACTAGACTTGACTTTGCTCCAGAACTTGTTCTTCTTAGTCTTGGCTTTGCCCCATCTCTTGCTGCCTGAAGCTGCTGCACTCAGGGTAGAGGGATCTAACCTTCCCCCACCCGGGGTTTTAGGACCAGAAGACTGTGCCACTGACTGCTTAACTCTCCCCTGAATGATGGCACTGGCCTCCATTTTCCTGGCCATATCTACTATGGCATGGAAGCTCTCCCTGTCCACTGACTGAATCAAGGAGGAATACCTGGAATGAAGTTTCATGACATACCTCCTTGACTTCTTCGAATCTGTATCCAGACTCTGCCCAGCAAAAGGCAACAGCTCCAAGAATCTGTCGGTGTACTCCTCTACACTCATTTCATCTGTCTGCCTCAATTGCTCAAACTCTATCATCTTCAATTCTCTTGAACTGTCAGGGAAAGCCCATCCTGCAAACTCGTTTGCAAACTCCTCCCATGATAAGCTTTCCACCCTCGGGCTCATATAATTCTTAAACCACTCTCGGGCTTTCTTGCATTTTAATGTGAACCCATCCATCTGGATGGCTCTACTGTCATCCGCCCCTAACTCCTCTGTAATTGTCTTGACCCTCTCAAGATACACAAACGGGTCATCACCTGATTCAAACTGGGGAGCACCCAGCTTCATATATTCAGTCAACTTGACCTTGCTCCCACCAGATGAGCTAGGCCTAGGTAATTGAGTTTTTGGAACTGGGGTTTCTGCTGATGGTGGAGGAGGTGCAACATTTTCTGTGGTAGGGTTTGCTGGATTTGGATAGTAGGGTGGGGGTGGATATATCGGGTACTGTGAGGATGGTGGGTAGTAAGATGGGTATGGCATTTGTGTGGGATAAGGGGTAAAGCTAGAGTAATCCGATGTACCTCCCATCGAATACCCGGGATGTTGTGAGAAGTGTGGGTAGTGGGGTGGCTGAACAAATCCTGAGGCTTGAGTGCCTCCTTGGGACTCTCCCATACCTTCTTCTAACATGCTAACTCCCAGACTGCCATCCCTCCTCTGCTCTACATCCATATCATCCCCCATGTCCTCTGACATTCCTCCCTGAATTGTTCCCCTCCTGATCTGCTTCTACCCAGATCCAGAGACCTTCTAGGGTCTCTTGCTGCTCTTTCTCTGTTAGACCTACTAGACATTGCCCTAGGCAATGCAGGAGGACGGGCGCTCATGCCCTCATCCTCAGGTGGCACTCCAGTCAATCGTGCAGATCGACGAGTTCCTCTCATCCTGTTTTCTGAAAAATAGCACAAAACACATAAACATTAGCACCATATGGTTCACGTGGGAACACATGAACCCGCATCACATACATCACATATCATAGCATATCATTAATGCACATGCATATTATCATGGCATTTCACATCATCATACAAGACAGGACTCTACATCCTATCCTAGTGGACATGATCTTTCCTATTGTGCTTGACCTTCTATAACATCTATGAGCCCGACACTCTAGGTCCGACCATATGAACCTAGGGCTCTGATACCACTCTGTAACGACCCGAAAATCAGACCGTTATCGGCGCTAGGATCCAGATAGGCTTAAGGCCGCCGGGACCCGTAGCAAGCCTGACATATAACCTGTGAACCTGTCATATCCCATACATGATCATACATACTCATAAACCTGTAAACTTTTCCTTTCCATAAACCAAGCTCAACCTGTGCATACTCATATCATAACATAAACCACACACTGGAGCCCTCATCAAATGCCCCAATGGGGTATCATAACATACATGAATTAAGCTTGGTTGAACATAAACATCATAAAACATTCTATAGATCATGTATCAAAAGGGATTACTATACAAACTCGGTTAAGCACAATTTCTAATCCTCAATACATCATCATTACATACCATAACTGTATAAGACATTACATTACAATTTAATCATGTCCACTGCTAGCTATTACATAACCATGACTTTTCTCTATCCGACTTCCTGCTCTATCCTGTACCTGCAAGCCTGGGGGTAAAGGGAGAGGGGTGAGCTAAAAGCCCAGTGAGTAGAACCATAAAAACATATTAACAAACATGCTCCAATGAAATGCATCATAACACAGACAATTCACATAAGGGTTGGGTGAACTTGTCACCAAATAGTCCCAGCATCATTCATGCCAGGCCGTAGCATGGGGTACTGGTCTTCCTGTCATATCATACATTACTTACCATTGCCCCAGGGCCTCCTCTGGGCTCCTGGTCTTCGAGTCCCATATCCGTGCCAGGCCGTAGAATGGGGTCCTGGTCTTTCATTTCCGTGCCAGGCCGTAGAATGGGGTCCTGATCTTCCCTCAGGGACTAATTGGGTCATCCAACATTCACCCACATCAACAATAAAGAATGCAATGCAACATATTCGTGAAATCTAATGTAATCATCCTATTGCATACTCATGATGCATGAAACATGATAAACATTTAATTTCTCAATTTAAAAGATTAAGTTTAGTTCCGCTCACCTCTGGTCGACTCTGACAACACCGAAGCAGCTGAACTCACTGCTGGGGTCCTCGGTTCCTCGGGTCCGAACCTACACAGGTGGACTTAAATGAGGGACCAAACATACTAGAACATGACTCTAAAATACTCTCCAAAAACCCCCTTAAAACACCTCAAAACATCATGAAAAAACATGCAAAGGAGGGTTGCACAGGGCACTTTCGGCGGCACCTTCGGCGGCCGAAAGTCCCTCCAGAGCCGAAAGTCAGGCAGGTTCGGCGGCACCTTCGGCGGCCAAAAGTGCCCTCCAGAGACGAAAGTCTCTTTTCGGGGGCAGGCTTCGGCAGCCGAAAGGCTTGCCTCCCAGCCATGTTCGGCGGCCGAAAGTCCTTCGGCTGCCGAACCTGGTTTCTGCCAAAGGGCAGAAACTTCAGCTCCTCATGCACCAATGCCTCCCAAACCTTCCAAACATGCGCATTTTTCCTATTCTACAACATGCATACTCAAGCATACAAGTTCCTAAGGGCTTCAACTAACTTAAACCCCATCTACAACACATCAAACATCCACATTATTCAAAAACATAACATAAACCCATAAACCTAACCATAAGCTAAACATGCATTCTACCCCATAGATCTACTTAAAACTTACTTAAAACATGCAATAAGCTCAAGATCGGACCTTACCTCTTGAAGATCGAGAGGAGAACGACCCTAGCTCGGAAAATGGGAGAGAGAGAGTTCCTTGAACCTCCAAGCTCCAAAACTTGCTCAAATGCTCAAAATCTTCAAAACAAGGGTAAAACTAATGAAAATCGAGAAAGATTTGAAGGAAGGAACTCAAAACCGGCGAGGGATGGCGAAGAGCTCACTTTGGCCGAAAATGGGGAGAAAAGCTCACCAATTTCGGCTAAGGGACCCCTTTATAGGTGGCTGGCGAGGCCATGTTTGGGAGCCGAAAGTGCCTCCGCATGCATGCCATGTTCGGCGGCCGAACCTGAGTTTCGGCGGCCGAACCTAGACTTCCCTCACTTATGCCTTCGGGGGCCTAAAGCACTCCCGAAGTGCATATAAGTTCGGCGGCGGAACCTGAGTTTTCCTCCAAGGCTATTTTCATGCAAAAACTCATTTTCTTTCATGCTTAAAACATAAAACATATTAAAACATTTCATGAAAACATGGTTTTACCCTTCTAGAGGTTTCCAACACCTGAGATTCCACCGGACGATAGGAATTCCGATACCGGAGTCTAGCCGGGTATTGCACTCTTGCACCTTAAAGCAACCTTCTGAAGCATAGGAATGGAATGAGTCCCTTTGTGATGATGTCCAGCATGAAACCATAATAAAACCTAAACCAAGCAGAGGAAACAACATATCAAACCATATGAAAATGTACATGAATGATTCCAACTCCTAAGCTTCAAATCGACACATCAAAGAGATTTGTAGAGCAGGTGTTGAGCTCCTTTCCAAGATCTAGAATTGATAATCTACCAATAACAACACAAGAAAGAGAACCAATAAAGAAAACACAAGAGCAATCCAAAGGTTGATCTATATGTTGTCCTAAATATTCCAAGAAGAAAACACAAAAATATTTACATCCTAACTTTAAGGGTAGATAGAATCCATACTAAGTTTAGAAGGAGAAGCTTTTATCTCCTTAAAGGGGAAAAGAAGGCTAATGAAACAATAAATAGTAAGGACACTCCTTGAGATGAACTCATTTGAGAAGTAAAAAGAGAGAGTTTCTCTCTCTAGAAATATTAAAGAGAGAGAGGAGCAATTTGTAATATGCAGAAATAGTAGGAGACTAAAATTTTGATACAGAGAGAGTTTCTCTCTCTAGAAATATTAAAGAGAGAGAGGAGCAATTTGTAATATGCAGAAATAGTAGGAGACTAAAATTTTGATACATAGAAAGTAGATGGCATATATAATTGTGTTTTCAAATTATAGAGATTAAATAGTGTTGGAACTAACTCATAAAACTACAAAAGGACTATAAAGTAAGGAATGAAAGTATAAGAATTAATTAACATATTTTTTAAAATAGAGCAACTAAATAATTGGTTTTATCCAAAAGTAACATTTGAAGCACTATAAAAGTGAAAGATTACCAGTCCAAAGAGTCTTAGCTAGTTGAGAAAATCTTTCTATCTTCTCTAGTTCCATTTCATCGGCTGACTCTCTCAACATAGATTTAAATAAAGAGACCAGATATAAATAAAGAGACTAAATATTTTTTTCTTATAATTAATTATTTGCAAAGTTTTTTTTGTTAAGACTAACAAAATAAATTACCTTAAATATTCTACTTCTCTCCCTATCATTTTAGAAAGAGAACTTTTTTTTTGTTTTTCATATTTTTATTTAGTTTTTTAATGATATCGCTCTTGTTATTACCAACCTATGTCTACTCTTATTACTTTCCAAGTAGGGTGTGGTTCTCTCCTTGGCATGAAGTGTAGGTTCTTCTCTTCTCATCTTCGAAGTAGGATATATATATGTATTAATTTTTTGTATGCAGATTTAACACTATTTGTAACAGCCCGGACGTGAACTCCGGCACTGTTACCGTTCACGGCCCAGTGCTATCCCTCGCCTGGCCTCTTTGCCACCTCGGGCTTTCCACTGGCGTCGTGGACAGCTCTTAACATCCATTCACACTCACGGGTTCCTGGCAGGATTTGTCCCCTTGGGTTCTTGCATCGAATGCATCCTTCCCCAAGTGGATTTGGCCCAAATTTCCCTTTTTAGAAATTAGGTCGCCTCCCCCACTACTCGAACCCTTGACCTCCCACTTTAAGGGAATAGTCTGGTGAGAGTGAGTACCTCCCACTTAGCTAATATATATATATATTTGTATTAGGGAAGAGTTGAATGAATGGTATAAAAGGGAGGTAAAGAGAGATAAATTAACTTACTCTCACCTCCCCATTTTACCATGCTCTTCATCAATTCATCCTTTTCTATACAAGTGTAAGTAGTTTACCCTTTCTTATCTTTATTCACCCATCTCTTGTCCTTAAGTAAATAGACCATAAGGTTAAATCAGATTAATAAATCATTTGAAACTTTGCATTTTCTCTCTATTACAGTATTTGGTGAATGGTTCATATCTAGTCAACTTAAGACTTCATGGTTGAATTGGAAGAGAGCTCTTGTCACAATTGTATAAGGCTATGTCCTCAAATCTTGGTTGCTTGAATTTCTCTCTGTTCTTTATGTACTTAACCTTGGTCTTACTTGTCGAGATGAAGAAGTAGGAAACGCCCGTAACCTTTTATAGGTTTTAGATTTCAATTCATCTAGTTCAATCTTTGAACTTTTTTTTTCATTTTAGTTGACTAGACTCTGTAATTAGATTACTTTATACTGTGATACTCAAACCTTATGCCATGCATGGATTTGAGTTTTTTATATTTAAAAAAAAAAATTCTAAAAAGTTTTTCAAATAAATTGATCATGGATAAAAAAATTTCCAAATAAATAATCAGAAAACAATTATTGATTAAGTTGAATTTGTTAAAGCGAGCTAAAAATAAACATATGAATAATTTGGAAAGACATGGAGCCCACGATTTTGGATTCCAAACTCCCAAGTGGTTAGCATGCAAGAAAACTCAATTTATGGTCGGCCTGGGTCAGTCTCTTGGAAAGGTGGGGAAGGAATAGAGAGTGGGACCCAAATAATAATCTAACCATTGGATGAAGGAAAAGTGGCGATAAGGTATTGGTGGTTTCTAAAGGGCCGAAATTGATGTTTGGAGAAAGTTGGAAAGAGGAGAAAGCTAACGAATCTTATACTCACACTCGCACAGCCAAAACTTCTGCCCATTTCATTCCAAAGTGTCTTCTCATAGGTGGGGACTATTTTTTTTAATTATTTCAGGTTCTATTTTCAGATCCCATCTTCATGATTGGACAGAGTAAATTTTACTATTTTATTTTTCTTTTTTGCAATATATTAAATTTCAGTTTATTTATTTAGCAGAATTTATTTTCTAAAACAGAATAAATCATAACTTGTAAAAGTAAATCTAAATATATAACAAGAGCGCTATTTCGTTATTTTCTTCCAACACTTTCTCAATAATCAGATTTTTTTTCCTCTTATTTTCTTAGCAATTAATATATAAAATTCTCCTTCGTTTTTGTCATAATATCTAACTGACTGAATAGGCCTACTAATGAAAAAAAAAAAAAAAACTTAAAGACCAATTAAAATATGTGATTTATTATTTATTTTATTAATTCTTTACTAGCTATAAGGAAAAAAAATAAAAAAAACACACTATAAATATTTTATTAGTAATCATTTATATATTTATCAATGTTTAAAAACTAAGTAGAAAATTAAAATATAAAGTAAATTTTACTGTAAAAACAATGTTAAAAATATTACCACCTTGATTAAATTAGTGATGAATAGTAAAATTTATAATTTTTTTCCTCATTTAATTTCATGATTTTTTTATAATTTTAATATAAATATTTAATTTTAATTTAAATTTAATTTTAAATAGGTTTGTGAATAGAAATTGAGAAAATGAAGAAAAAAAATGTTAAATTAAAGGATTTTTTATAGTGTGAAACTATAATTTTAACCAAACCTGTAGGCCAAGACAATAGAGAGATAAAATAGATTTTTCCATCTAAACAAGGATAAGATCAGCTTCAAATGAGTCAAGTTGAATCAAACTCAATAAGATTAGGATAGAAATAAGATTAGAATAGAGATAAGATTAAAATAGAGATAAAATAGAAGTAGTAGATTTTATTTTAAACTATTAAATTTTATCTTTTTGTGTCTATATAAAAGCTCCTAGCATTAAATCTAGGGAATCATATTCTATCTCTCACTCTCATCTCCTCTCTTGCGGCCTCCCACCTTCTTCTCCATCTTCTTTTCTTTTTCTTATTCTTTTGCTTAGTTGTTATAATTTTATTATAGTCATGAGTGACTAAATATTTATTTTCAGTTGAAAGTTAAATTAAATTGAGATTTGTTCGAGTTGTGAGGTTATACACTTTAATTCTCTTCATCTTATTTCTATTTTCTGTCAATTTCTGATTTCGAGAAACACCATCTCCATTGTTGTTTTCTTAAGAATTCAAGAGATTTATTGAATCTTTTGGGAAACAACCTATAGCTAATTAATCTAATTAAATTCATAATTATTTAATTGGGTTAATAACAAATAACAATTAACATATTAATTTATGTTAAGAAATTGATAGATTTGATTTAAATAAATCACGTGTTTTTATTGAGCAAGTTTAGATTTTCTCTTTTAATGCAGTTGACTAATTAAATCTACATGCATGTTGGGATTGTTAGTTGACTAGGAATTAATTTAAGCGCGAAGCAGATTAATTTATTCATAAGAAAGAAATTCACGTATTTAACCACTATAACCAAACAATAGATAATAACATGAATTATTTTTCTGACAAATGATATCTATAAAACACCTCAATTTGATTACCTTTAACTGAAAGTCTTAACTATTTATTTGTTTCTCAAATTTCAATTGCATTGTTTATTATTATTTTTTCCTTTTAACTTTATTTTTATTGGTTTACCCAAGTCACAACCATTTTCATAAAAAATACTCATTCATCCTATCTACAAGTTCTTATCAATTAACAAAAGGAAGTAAATTTTAAATTGACGGATTCGACACCTGTCAAATTTTTAGCATACAAAAATATTCATGAAGGTAATTGTGGAAATCACAAAGGAGCTCGAACGATCGCTCGGAAAGCATTCAAATAGGGATATTACTGGCCTATGATAATGAAAGATGCAAAAGAGCTTGTCTAGAGGCGTCATCGATGTCAAGCGCATGCAAGCAACCTAAGATTTCAGGAAGTCCCAAAGACATACAGTTCAATTTGAATCAAGCTGAGTGTTCACGAGAAAAGGTTGCAATCAAAATTATGATTCACAAAAGTAAAATGTCCATAATGTTCAATAGTAAAGTCAAGCCACGTGCTTTTAATGTGTGGGACTTAGTCCTTAAAAGAACAAATGAAACACATGTCGAGTCTAGTTAGTTAGGCAAAAACTAGAAAAGACCATTTAAGGTCCCAAAAGTTATTAATCTAGGGTCTTATAAGCTAGCCAAGTTAGATGACCGAGTCATTCTCCACTCTTGGAATATTTATAATCTGAGAAAATTTTAACAATTACAGTTAATAATGTATTTTCATGTGCTATTTAGTGACATGGAACGAGGGGGTTGCCTTATTCAAAAAGAATTAAAGAATATTCATAAAAGGCCACAAAGCCATTCGGGTGTTAGTCTCGAATAACAAAGCATCTCATGCTAGGTCACAAAGCAGGAATCCGTCAAGCCATCCGGGTGTTAATTCCAATAAATAAAAGTCTCAAGGCCACAAGGCAGAATCTGCCAAGCCAATAACCGAGTATTAGTGATGCGGAACCTAGGATCAATATGTGATAAAAAATTCTGCCACATAACTTAACAAAGAACTATGCTAAGATATCTTCTAGAAGGTTACTCTATCACACCTCTAACCAACCAATGTTATTAGAAATGAAGATTATGGAGTGAAGGTTACTCTATTACACCCCTAACCAACCAATGTCATTAGGAACATAGATAATCAAGCGATTCTAGTTTCGAGAACGCCACAAGAAATTCTTAATAAGTTAACTAAGTATGAAGGAAATCCATATCAGAGCGCCATAAGGTTGAACCTTGATAAGTTGCTAAATAATAGAGAAGAACCAAATATTTTTATAACATCATCTTTATTTCATTGTCTATTTCGTGGTTGCCACCTTAAGGGTATTTTTATAGCCTCCAAACCCTAATTCTAATGTAAGTAGGTGTAATTATAATATATAGGAAGGGTATCTAGTCAAATAGTCAAACCTAGATTATATTAAAGATAATTTTCCTAAATTGTCTTGAAGAAATCTCCTTCCTAAATGGGTTGTACGAATTTGGCTTCTAATTTAAGCCAAATTAATTTATAATAAATTCCACAAAATATTAAAATACCAAAATAACAAAATTGACCTAAGTGCAATTTGGCCATACATGCATTGCATGATTTGAAATTGTATTACATGTCCACATGTGTTAAAGAGAGTGTTGCTTATTTTCTTATTCTCCTATGCTTCCCAAATATAGTTTTCATCTCATATGTCTTGAATTAAGCGAGGGTAATTTGACTTGTCATGATTTGGAGTTTCCCATATTAAATCTTTGAAGAGTGTAAATATTTCAATCCACAACTTGTTATTGAAGAATCGTGTCATTCTCGTGCTCATATCAATTAGTCCCGATAAAAAAAGTCTCAAGGCCACAAAGCAGAATTCGTCAGGCCAATAACCGAGTGTTAGTCTCGATAAACAAAAGTCTCAAGGCCACAAGGTAGAATATGTCAGGCCAATGACTGGGAGTTAGTCCCGATAAATAAAAGTCTCAAGGCTACAATGCAGAATCCGCCAGGCCAATGACCGGGTGTTAGTCCTAACAAACAAAAGTCTTAAGGTCACAAGGTAGAATCCGCTAGGCCAATGACTGGGTGTTAGTCCTGATGAATAAAAGTTTTAAGGCCATAAAGCAAAATCCACCAAGCCAATGATTGGATGTTAGTCCCGATAAACAAAAGTTTCAAGGCCATAAGGCAGAATCCACCAGGACAATGATCGAGTGTTAGTCCTAACAAACAAAAGTCTCAAGGCCACAAGCGGGAATCCACTAGGCCGACCAACTGGCTTTCAGTCCCATTAAGCAAGGCATATTATGCTTAGGCCACAAGGCATGCATACACCAGGCTGACCAACCGAGTGTTAAACCTGTTTCGCAAAAGGATTCTAAGGAATTTCATACCCAGGCGACTCGGAGAGGATGAGCTAGGCCACGTGATCGGGTGTTGGTTCTGTTTTGCAAAAAGTCCCTAAGGCATTTGTTACTGCTCTTACAATCACTCCGAAAAATCCAAAACTTTTTGAGAAGGAAAAAGGGCTATTGTAAGCGGGCAAGACTTTTTGACAATCGGCAAAGGCAAGACCGATTGCTAAGAGAGCAAGTGAAGTCCGCAAGGAGGAAAATGACCAAAAACTCATCAAGGCAGGAAAATGTTCGGAAGCATGCCAGGGGTAGAAAATACCCGGAAGCTCGTTAGGGCTACATAATGCCTGAAGCTCGATAGAGCTGGAAAATGATTGGAAGCTAAATGACTGGAAGCTTATCAGGGCTAGTAAGAGCGAGAAAATGCTTGAAAGCTAGTCAGGGCGAGAAAATGCTTGGAAGCTAGTTAGGGCTAGAGAATGTCCGGAAGCTCAACAGAGCTGAAAAATGTCCAGAAGATTGCCAGGGCTATTGAGACAAGAGAAAGCTTAGAAACTCCCCAAAGCATTACTATATCACTCGGATCAATTTTGACCAGGCGCAAGATAAGAATTTGGACTAGGCTGGTCGGCAAGGCTAGTGAGAAGGAAGCAAGGACAATGGGAGCGCATAAGGGAACTTAGTTCGACAGACTAAACTAAAGACCACACTCGGGACAGTCAATATGGTTTACTGTAACAGCCCGGAAATCCGGACCGCTACCGGCGCTAGGATCCAAATCGGCGTAAGGCCGCCGGGACCCGTAGCAAGCCTAACATGACCTGTAATCCTGTTTAATCCTATACATGATCAACAATACTCATAAACCTATAAACATTCTCATATAACAACCAAGCTCAACCTGTACATAAACATAAACATAACATAAACCTCCACTGGAGCCCTCATCAAAATGCTCCAATGGGGTATCTCATCATACATAAGCTTGGCTGAAACATAACCTCATATCTCATATCATAAAGACCATGTACATACAAGTGGGATTAACAATCTGTATTGGTCAAGCACAACTCTATCCCCAATATTCAAATTACATAACATAACTTAAAACACTTTTACATTACATCATAATACAATTGTCATGTCCACAATCTAACTATTACATAATATCACTTCATACTCTGGCTAACCTCCTGGTCTACCCTGTACCTGCACATCTGGGGTTAGGGGAGAGGGGTGAGCTAAAGAGCCCAGTGAGCAGAATAGAGAAATCATATATTAAAATATTTCATGCTTCCATGAAATGCAACACATCACAAACATATCACATAAGGATGGTATTGTCACCTATAGTCCTCAACATAGTCCAATCGTGCCAGGGGCGTAGAATGGGCCTCACTGGTCTTTCTCTTACATACATAACATAACATAACATTCCAATATGCCAGGGGCGTAGAATGGGCCTCACTGGTCTTTCTCTTAACATAGTCCAGGGGCGTAGAATGGGCCTCACTGGCAATCCGTACCGTATCATCATCATATCATACCATAGGAGGGCTAGAGGATCATCCAATGACCAATCCGCATCCACATCAAATTATGCAATGCAACATATTCGTGAATACTAATGCAAACAATCCTAAAATATCACATGGCATATATGATGCATGAACATGCTCCAAAAAATTTATATTTCAGTTATTTAAAAACTTAAGGTTCATTCCACTCACCTCTTAGCTGAAGCTCAACAGACTCTGAAGCAGCTATCTCACTGCTGGGGTCCCTGATTTCTCGGGTCCGAACCTACACAGGTGGACTCAACCGCCGGGACCGAACATACATAAACATGACTCTAAAAATACTCCCCAAAAACCCCCTAGAACATCATGAAAACACCACATAGAAATATGCATGAAATGGCTGAACAGGGCACTTTCGGCGGCACCTTCGGCGGCCGAAAGTCCTGGACAGATTCGAAAGTCAGGCACTTTCGGCGGCACCTTCGGCGGCCGAAAGTCCCAGACAGAGACGAAAGTCTCTTTTCGGGGGCAACTTCGGCAGCCGAATGCTGCCTCCACAAAAGAGGGTTCGGCGGCCGAAAGTCACTTCGGCGGCCGAACCTGAGCTTCTCCCGAAGGGCAGAAACTCAGCTCCTCTATGCACATTTTGCCTCCCAAGCTCAAATCATGTAAAAACTAGTTCTAAAACATGCATACCTCACATACATTACACCTAGGGGTCTCAAGCTATCATATACCCCAACTACAACACTTCAAACACACAAAAACAAGCTACATTGTTCATCAAAGCATCAAAACCCATAAACTCAACATATACCCTAACATGCATTTCTACCCATAGATCTTGCATAAAACTTATTTAAAACACATAAGGAGCTTAAGATCGGCTCTTACCTCTTGAAGATCGAGAGGGAGACGACCTAAACTTGGAGATCCACGAAAATGAGCTCCTGAGTTCCCAAAGCTCCAAAACTTGTTTCAAAAGCTTAAATCTTCAAAACCAAGGGAAAACAAGTGAAAATCTTGAAAGATTTAGAGGAAGAACATCAAAAATGGGTGAGGGGCGGCGGAAAGCTCACCTTGGCCGAAAATGGGGAAAACTCGCCCGTTTTCGGCTAAGGGACCCTTTTATAGTGGCTGGCCAGACCACGTTCGGGGGCCGAATGTGCCTCCGCATGCATGCCATGTTCGGCGGCCGAACATGAGGTTCGGCGGCCGAACCTGGACTTCCCTCACTCATGCTTTCGGGGGCCTAACGTGCCTCCAAAACGCATGCATGTTCGGCGGCCGAACTTGACTTTCGGCGGCCGAACCTGGGTTTTCCTCCTAAGACTTCTCATGCAAAAACTCATTTAAATTTCATACTTAAAACCATTAAAAACATGAAAACATTTCATAACAACATACTTTTACCCTTCTAGAGGTTTCCGACATCCGAGATTCCACCGGACGGTAGGAATTCCGATACCGGAGTCTAGCCGGGTATTACATTCTCCCCCCCTTAAGAACATTCGTCCCCGAATGTTCCTCAACTAGTACATGCATCGTAAAATAACATGACATACATATAAAACACATAGGGACTAACCTTAAAAGAGGTGGGGATATTGCCGGAGCATAGACTCCCGTGTCTCCCAAGTGCATTCTTCCAGATTGTGGTGGTTCCAAAGGACTTTCACCATTGGGATTTCCTTGTTTCTCAACTTTCTGATCTGAGTGTCAAGAATCCGCACTGGCTGCTCTACATAGGTGAGATCCTCTTGGATCTCTACATCAGGCTCACTAAGAACCTTGCTCGGATCTGACACATACTTTCTTAACATGGAAACATGGAAAACCGGATGGATTCTTTCCATAGATGCAGGCAAGTCCAGCTTGTACGATACACTCCCAATCTTTTGCAAGACTTCAAAGGGTCCGATGTACCGTGGAGCTAGCTTACCCTTTTTACCAAACTGAACCACCCCTTTCATTGGAGACACCTTGAGCAATACTAGATCCCCCTCCTGAAACTCTACTAGCCTTCTGCGGATGTCTGCATAACTCTTCTGTCGGCTCGCAGCTGTCTTGATTCTCTCTCTGATTAAGGGTACCACCCTGCTGGTGATCTCTACTAGCTCAGGCCCTGCCAAGGCCTTTTCTCCAACTTCCTCCCAGCAAACAGGTGACCTGCACTTCCTTCCATATAAAGCTTCATATGGAGCCATCCCGATGCTAGCATGATGACTGTTATTGTAGGCAAACTCCACCAAAGGTAGATGCTGCCTCCAAGAATCGCCAAAGTCCAGCACACACATTCTTAGCATATCTTCTATGGTCTGGACGATCCTCTCTGACTGTCCGTCTGTCTGTGGATGGAAGGCAGTGCTAAAATCCAACCTGGTACCCATGGCATCCTGCAGACTCCGCCAAAACCTGGAGGTGAACTGGGGCCCTCTATCTGACACTATAGAAGCAGGAACCCCATGCAGTCTGACAATCTCGTTTACATACACCTGCGCTAACTTGTCCACAGAATAGCCACTCCTGACAGGGATGAAGTGAGCAGATTTGTTGAGTCTATCCACAATCACCCATATGGAGTCCAATCTGTTGGACGCTGCCGGTAACCCCACTACGAAGTCCATAGCTATATTCTCCCATTTCCACTCTGGAATAGGCAGCGGGTTAAGCATTCCAGCCGGCTTCTGATGTTCCAGCTTCACCCTCTGACATACTTCGCAGGCGGACACAAACTGTGCCACTTCTTTCTTCATCGCTGGCCACCAATAAACCTTCTTTAAATCTTGATACATCTTGGTGGCTCCGGGGTGAACGCTGTATCTTGCATTATGAGCTTCTCTCATAATGTCTCCCTTAAGCCCTACGTCATCTGGTACACATAATCTGCTCCCATAGCGGAGGATCCCCTTACTGTCAAATCTGAACTCACTATCTTTGCCTGACTGAACAGTCCTGGCAATCTTCACTAACTCTGGGTCCTCATGCTGTTTCTGAGCCACCTGCTCCAGAAACACGAGTGTCACCTTCATCTGTGCAATCAAAGTACCTGTACCAGACAACTCCAACTGTAGACCCTCATTAATGAGCTTGTAAAACTCCTTCACCACCGGTCTCCTCTCTGCCGAGATGTGGGATAGACTGCCAAGTGATTTCCGGCTTAAGGCGTCAGCTACTACATTAGCCTTACCCGGATGATATTGGATTCTGCAATCATAGTCACTGAGCAGCTCTACCCACCTCCTCTGTCTCAAATTCAGTTCTCTCTGGCTCAAGATGTGCTGCAGGCTCTTATGATCAGTAAAGATCTCACATTTTACCCCATAGAGGTAGTGCCTCCACATCTTGAGTGCAAAGATGACTGCTGCCATCTCAAGATCGTGTGTGGGGTAATTCAACTCATGCCTCTTCAGTTGTCTAGAGGCGTAAGCGATCACCCTGTCATTCTGCATCAACACACAACCCAAGCCTACTCTGGATGCATCACAGAACACTGTGAAGTCATCATTACCAGTCGGCAGAGCTAACACTGGTGCTGAAGTTAACCTCTTCTTAAGCTCCTCAAAACTTTCTTCACACTGATCGGTCCATACGAACCTCTGGTTCTTTCTGGTCAATCTGGTTAGAGGAGCTGCAATCTTTGAGAAGTCCTAAACGAACCTCCTGTAATAACCAGCCAAACCCAAGAAACTTCTAATCTCAGTCACTGTGGTGGGTCTAGGCCAGTTAGTCACAGCCTCCACTTTCTTGGGGTCTACATCTATTCCATTCTCTGACACTACATGCCCCAAGAATGAGATGCTCCTCAACCAGAACTCACACTTGGAGAACTTGGCATACAAGCCATGTTCCCTCAAGGTTTGCAGAACTATCCTCAGATTATGGGCATGCTCCTCTGCATTCCTGGAATACACTAAGATATCATCTATGAAGACAATAACAAAGTGGTCCAGGTACTGTCTAAACACTCTGTTCATGAGGTCCATGAATGCTGCAGGGGCGTTGGTTAACCCGAACGGCATTACAAGGAACTCATAATGCCCATATCTGGTCCTGAAAGCTGTCTTTGGCACATCCTCTTCTCTGATCTTCAGCTGATGGTACCCAGATCTCAGATCTATTTTGGAGAAACAACCCGCTCCTGCTAGCTGGTCGAATAGATCGTCGATCCTTGGCAATGGGTACTTATTCTTGGTAGTGACTTTGTTCAACTGCCTGTAGTCGATACAAAGTCTAAGGGATCCATCCTTCTTTCTTACAAACAGCACTGGAGCACCCCAAGGTGAGGTACTCGGTCGGATGAAGCCCTTGTCTACCAATTCTTGCAACTGTTCTTTCAATTCTTTCAACTCAGCTGGTGCCATCCTGTAGGGAGGGATAGAGATCGGTCTCGTTCCAGGCATTAACTCTATCTCGAACTCTATCTCCCTAGCAGGTGGTAAACCTGGAAGCTCGTCTGGGAACACGTCTAAGAACTCTCTGACCACTGGCACTGAGGCGGGCTCTCCAACCTGACTGTCTAACTCTCTCACGTGAGCTAGAAAACCCTGACAACCCCTCCTGAGCAGCCTACGAGCCTGTAGGGCCGATATCATACCTCTAGGTGTACCCCTTTTGTCTCCTCTGAAGACGATTTCTGACCCATCCTGACATCTGAACTTAACTACCTTGTCCCTGCAGTCCAAGGTAGCACCATGGGTAGATAACCAGTCCATCCCTAGAATGACGTCAAAATCAGTCAACTCTAGAACCACAAGGTCGGCGGACATGCATCTCCCTTCCACAAAAACTGGACTACATTGGCAGACTGACTCTGCCACTGACGGGTCACACTTGGGTCCACTGACCCAGAGGGGACACTCTAGCTCAGAGACCATCAACCCTAACCTCTGCACTGCTCTCGGAGCGATGAAAGAATGAGATGCACCAGGGTCCATCAATGCATACACATCAGAACAACCAATGATGAGATTACCTGCCACCACGGTGTTGGATGTGTTCGCCTCTTGCTGTGTCATTGTGAAGATCCTTGCTGGAGCTGACGGACCTTCACCTCTGAAACCCGCTGAAGAAGAGGCTGCTCCTCTCCCTCTACCTCTGCCACTGGCTTGAGTTGGTGTTGGAGCTACTGGCTGAGCTACACTGCCTGAACCTGTCTGCTGGGACTGTGCCATAACAGCTGCTCTAGGACAATCCCGACCCATATGTCCCTCTTGCCCACATTTGAAGCAGGCTCTGGACCCATAGAGGCATACTCCCCTGTGTGGCTTACCACACTTCACAAATGCTACATTGTCTGCACCTGAGCTCGAGCCACTTCCTAATCCCAGACCTGACTTGATCTTGCTCCAGAACTTGTTCTTCTTCTGCTTCTTGGTGGTACTGCTCCACCTCTTACTACCTGAACTTAAGGAAGAAGGATCCACTTTTCCCCCTCCTGGGGTCTTGGAACCAGAAGGCTGTGCCACTGACTGCTTGACTTTTCCCTCGATGATAGCACTAGCCTCCATCCTCCTAGCCATATCCACTATGGCATGGAAACTCTCTCTGTCTGCTGATTGTATCAAGGAGGAATACCTGGAATGAAGCTTCATGATATACCTCCTTGACTTCTTCTGATCTGTATCAAGGTTCTGCCCAGCAAATGGCAGCAACTCCATAAACCTGTCAGTATATTCATCTACACTCATGTCATCAGTTTGCCTCAACTGCTCGAATTCTATCATCTTCAATTCCCTTGAACTATCAGGGAAAGCCCATCCTGCAAACTCATTAGCAAACTCTTCCCATGATTGTAACAGCCCGGAAACCAGTACCTCTCTGTAATGGCCCAAACTGCTCGGCGCTAGGATCCAGATCGGCTTAAGGCCGCCAGAACCCGTAGCAAGCCTAACCTGAACTCCAAACATCCCATACGTGATCCGACTTGACTACTAGCTGTTTAAACATTTTCTGAAAACTTACCAGACTTAACCTTTAAAACATCAGACATCTCAATCTGATATAGCCCTCAGGGCTAAACCAGTGATACACTACCAAGTAACCTCCATGCACTATGCTTGGAAACATAGAACCCACTCTGTAGGGTCAGCATATCATAAGTTAACCTTGGCTACCATAGAGTCACAGGAATCAAACCTGGTATTCTCTAATGGACTCTCTATGGGTCACAGGAATCAAACCTGGTCTTCCTTCTGCACTGGTCTTGGGTCAAGGGAATTAAACCCTGTCTTCCCTCACAGTTATAATTCACTGGGTTTTCGAAACACAACATGTGTTAAGCCTGGTTTGACTCATTTCTCATCAAGAAACTGAAAACAGGATACATGCATATACAAGGGATGAAATATACTATAGGCAAAGCACATACTAATCCATAAGCACCTTAACTGATCATCTATACATCGGTAACAAATATCTCTTTCATTTACATCATGTCCATTACTCTATTACACAAGCAATACTGTAGCCAATACCCTGCTGCTTCTAACCTTCCCAGCTAACCCTGTACCTGCAAAACTGGGATTAAGGGAAAGGGATGAGCTATAAAGCCCAGTGAGTAGAAACACTGAAAACAGTTCATTCATACGCATTTTATATGAAAATGCATCACAACTCAAACATTCCACATCTTGGATTAGACATGACCTCAAAACTCCCTCGACGGGCTATTGATGTCGCCTTGGTCCAATCCTCATAAACAATGAAAATGCGATGCACCATATTCGTGATTCTAATGCAATCACCCTAAGATATATCATGGCATCCATGATGCATGAACTATGCTCAAACATTCTGTTATTTAAGATAAAACATTAAGTTTAGTTCTACTCACCTCGACTCCTCAAGCAGAAACCTGACTGACTCTGCAACTGCTAATCCTGACGACCTCCCTGAACTGTCGGGTCCAATCCTACACAAATGGACTCGAATGAGGTGTCAAACATACTCTTATCAACTCTTAAACAATCCCCCATAATCCCTTCTGACCCTCCAAAAACAATCACACAAAGCATGCAAAAGAAGGCTGGACAGAACACATTCGGCGGCAGGTTCGGCGGCCGAATGTCCTGAACAGAGCCGAAACTCAAGTACCTTTGGCGGCCGAATATCCTCTTTCGGCGGCCGAACCCTTTCGGGGGCTACTTTCGGAGGCCGAAACCCCTAAACAGAGCCGCACCTCAAGGCACTCAGGGGCAAGCTGTGGCAGTCTAAGCCACCATGCAAGGGGTTCGGCGGCCGAATCCTTCTTCGGCTGCCGAACCTGAGTTCTTCAAGAACTCAGCTTCTCCCGCAACCTAGCTCCTCCATCTTTTCCTCCTCTCTAAACATTCATAACTCCAAACCTCACCTTACATATACTCAAGTATATGCTCCAAAGGGGTCCAAAACTACCTAGTAACCCCAACAAAACAGCTACTATAACACATAATCAAGCTTACACCATTAAACACATCAAAAACTCACTTTAAAACCTAAGCATGCAACTCATGCAAAAGCTGTTAAAAAACATGAAAACAAGTGTAAAGACTTCCCTTACCTCCTGAAACCAGAAGAGGAACAACTTGAACTCAGCAAATCCCCTTCACAAACTTCAAACCACCAAAACCTCTCTTTTCTCTCTTTTTTCTCCAAAACGTTCAAACCCTTTGCAAATGACCAAACCCTCTGCATGAGCTGATTAAAGCTTGCAGATGAGTCATGGGAGACGTGGCCTAACCCTCTGTGGTGATTTGGAGGCGAACACCTGGCCAAACCACGGACTGAGGAGCGTGCACAGCTAACCGACCCTCCCAGTTTCGGCTGCCGAAACTGCATGCAAAACCATGCAACTTTCGGGGGCCGAACTTAACCTTCGGGGGCCGAACATTGGGCACTTTCGGTGGCCGAACTTAACATTCGGGGGCCGAACCTGGCCTTTGTCTCCAACGCCTTGTCTCTTCAAAACTTAATCCGGTTTGAGTCAAAACCTTTCAAACACTTAAAACACTAAAACTCCTAAAAACTCTTTTAGAAAACCTTCACTCTACCCTTCTAGAAATCTCTGACATCCTTGAACTCCACCGGACGGTAGGAATTCCGATGCCTGATCTAGCCGGGTATTACAATGATAGACTATCCACCCTTGGTTTCATATAGCTCTTGAACCACTCACGGGCCTTCTTGCATTTTAGTGTGAACCCAGCCATCTGAATGGCTCTACTGTCATCCGCCCCTATCTCATCTGTTATCGCCTTGACCCTCTCAAGGTACACAAACGGGTCATCACCGGTTTCAAACTGGGGAGCACCCAACTTCATATAATCAGTCATTCTGACCTTGCTCCCTCCAGATGAGCTAGGTTGAGGTATTTGGGTTTCTGGTACAGTAGGTGCTGCTGGTGGTGGAGGAGGTGTAGCATCCCCTGGGATAGGGTTTGCTGGACTTGGGTGATAAGGTGGTGGTGGATACATAGGGTACGGTGGGTATGGTGGGTAATATGGTGGGTATGGCATCTGCGTGGGGTAAGGGCTAAAACTAGGGTAATCCGACGTACCTCCCATCGAATACCCGGGATTCTGTGAGAAAGGTGGGTAATGAGATGGCTGAACAAAACCCGAGGGCTGAGTGCCTCCTTGGGACTCTCCCATGCCTTCCTCTGACATACTCATCCCCAAACTGCCATCCCTCCTTTGCTCTACATCCATACTGTCCTCCACATCCACTGACATTCTCCCTTGTACTGTTCCCCTCACAGATTTGCTTCTGTCCAAATCCAAAGACCTTCTAGGGTCTCTCATTGCTCGGTCCCTGCTGGACCTGCTAGACATTGCCCTAGGCAATGCTGGAGGACGGGCGCTCATGCCCTCATCCTCAGGTGGCACTCCAGTCAATCTTGCTGATCGACGAGTTCCTCTCATCCTGACTTCTGAAAAACCACACATAACAAGCAAACATTAGCACCATATGGTTCATGTGGGCACACATGAACCCGCATCACATACATCGCATACATAACGTATCATTTATGCACATGCATATAATCATGGCATATCACATCATCATGTAAGACAGGACTCCACATCCTATCCTAGTGGACATGAGCTTTCCTATTGTGCTTGACCTTCTAGAACATCTATGAGCCCGACACTCTAGGTCCGATCATATGAACCTAGGGCTCTGATACCATTCTGTAATAGCCCGGAAATCCGGACCGCTACCGGCGCTAGGATCCAGATCGGCGTAAGGCCGCCGGGACCCGTAGCAAGCCTAACATGACCTGTAATCCTGTTTAATCCCATACATGATCAACAATACTCATAAACCTATAAACATTCTCATATAACAACCAAGCTCAACCTGTACATAAACATAAACATAACATAAACCTCCACTGGAGCCCTCATCAAAATGCTCCAATGGGGTATCTCATCATACATAAGCTTGGCTGAAACATAACCTCATATCTCATATCATAAAGACCATGTACATACAAGTGGGATTAACAATCTGTATTGGTCAAGCACAACTCTATCCCCAATATTCAAATTACATAACATAACTTAAAACACTTTTACATTACATCATAATACAATTGTCATGTCCACAATCTAACTATTACATAATATCACTTCATACTCTGGCTAACCTCCTGGTCTACCCTGTACCTGCACATCTGGGGTTAGGGGAGAGGGGTGAGCTAAAGAGCCCAGTGAGCAGAATAGAGAAATCATATATTAAAATATTTCATGCTTCCATGAAATGCAACACATCACAAACATATCACATAAGGATGGTATTGTCACCTATAGTCCTCAACATAGTCCAATCGTGCCAGGGGCGTAGAATGGGCCTCACTGGTCTTTCTCTTACATACATAACATAACATAACATTCCAATATGCCAGGGGCGTAGAATGGGCCTCACTGGTCTTTCTCTTAACATAGTCCAGGGGCGTAGAATGGGCCTCACTGGCAATCCGTACCGTATCATCATCATATCATACCATAGGAGGGCTAGAGGATCATCCAATGACCAATCCGCATCCACATCAAATTATGCAATGCAACATATTCGTGAATACTAATGCAAACAATCCTAAAATATCACATGGCATATATGATGCATGAACATGCTCCAAAAAATTTATATTTCAGTTATTTAAAAACTTAAGGTTCATTCCACTCACCTCTTAGCTGAAGCTCAACAGACTCTGAAGCAGCTATCTCACTGCTGGGGTCCCTGATTTCTCGGGTCCGAACCTACACAGGTGGACTCAACCGCCGGGACCGAACATACATAAACATGACTCTAAAAATACTCCCCAAAAACCCCCTAGAACATCATGAAAACACCACATAGAAATATGCATGAAATGGCTGAACAGGGCACTTTCGGCGGCACCTTCGGCGGCCGAAAGTCCTGGACAGATCCGAAAGTCAGGCACTTTCGGCGGCACCTTCGGCGGCCGAAAGTCCCAGACAGAGACGAAAGTCTCTTTTCGGGGGCAACTTCGGCAGCCGAATGCTGCCTCCACAAAAGAGGGTTCGGCGGCCGAAAGTCACTTCGGCGGCCGAACCTGAGCTTCTCCCGAAGGGCAGAAACTCAGCTCCTCTATGCACATTTTGCCTCCCAAGCTCAAATCATGTAAAAACTAGTTCTAAAACATGCATACCTCACATACATTACACCTAGGGGTCTCAAGCTATCATATACCCCAACTACAACACTTCAAACACACAAAAACAAGCTACATTGTTCATCAAAGCATCAAAACCCATAAACTCAACATATACCCTAACATGCATTTCTACCCATAGATCTTGCATAAAACTTATTTAAAACACATAAGGAGCTTAAGATCGGCTCTTACCTCTTGAAGATCGAGAGGGAGACGACCTAAACTTGGAGATCCACGAAAATGAGCTCCTGAGTTCCCAAAGCTCCAAAACTTGTTTCAAAAGCTTAAATCTTCAAAACCAAGGGAAAACAAGTGAAAATCTTGAAAGATTTAGAGGAAGAACATCAAAAATGGGTGAGGGGCGGCGGAAAGCTCACCTTGGCCGAAAATGGGGAAAACTCGCCCGTTTTCGGCTAAGGGACCCTTTTATAGTGGCTGGCCAGACCACGTTCGGGGGCCGAATGTGCCTCCGCATGCATGCCATGTTCGACGGCCGAACATGAGGTTTGGCGGCCGAACCTGGACTTCCCTCACTCATGCTTTCGGGGGCCTAACGTGCCTCTAAAACGCATGCATGTTCGGCGGCCGAACTTGACTTTCGGCGGCCGAACCTGGGTTTTCCTCCTAAGACTTCTCATGCAAAAACTCATTTAAATTTCATACTTAAAACCATTAAAAACATGAAAACATTTCATAACAACATACTTTTACCCTTCTAGAGGTTTCCGACATCCGAGATTCCACCGGACGGTAGGAATTCTGATACCGGAGTCTAGCCGGGTATTACATTTACGCTCTCGGACCATGGCATATTTTGTGATCAGGTCACCAAGAGGGTATCCACCAAGCCAACGACCATGGGTTAGCCCTAATTAACAAAATTTTCAAGTCGTTATCGTGAGTAATTTTCATAGCCATAAGGTAATTATCATTTATGTTCAGGAGCAGGTAAAATGGCGCGAATAGAGAAAGGCCAATCTAAATGAGCCATATGCCAAATTGTGAAGGCAACAATCATCTTCGAATCTAAAGAATCGAAAACCAATAGGAGACTTCTGATATTACATAATAATTATCCAAAGAAGGCCATGTACTGGCACTCAAAGAAAGGGTACGTGGCAAGAGTCTAGTTAGATGATGCTCGGCCCCACTGAGAGAAAAGAAGACCCAGGCGCTTCAGGTCAGCCTCAGGTTGGTTCAATTCATTAGGACTCACCCTCTCAACTGCGGGGCGAGACTTCATAGGAAGTTACTGTTAATGGCTACAATCCAGCAGATCCCTTTACACCTATAATCATGGGATCTTCGACCAATTAACTGGTAAGATCCCTTATCAACGAGATAAACACATTATTGCTGGATTTCCAAAAAAAATTATAACTAACCCCACCTCCTTACAGTATAAAAGTTAAGGATCATAGAGACAAAAATATGCAATTCTTACACAACTACTTTTGAGTTCTAAGCAATTCCTTACGCTTGCCTTATCCTTCAGTTTCCTGACTTGAACGTCGGAGTGGCTGCCATAGGCGTCAAATACCTCACTTTCTCTCTCTTACAGATTGACCAATTACGACACAACTCTATTTCGACCACATCATCAAAGCAATATCACTTATATTCACTTTTTAAGATTAAAATTTTTTCGTCTCTATAATATACATTTATTTGTCAATAATTATTAATTTTTTAATATTTATTTAAATTAGTAAATTGTTTAGTTTTAATAGTCTTATAGTCACAAATATAATGATTGTGTTTTATATTTATTTTTTGAGACTAAAATATTTTTTTTTCTATAATGTATATTTATTTGTCTCTAATAATTACATTTTTTATATTTATTAAATTATTGAAAATTTTAGTTTTAATAACTAATTTTATTTGTTTGTCTCTAAAAATTTTGAAAATGATGATCTTGTCAAATTTTATATTTAAATTTAAATTTAGCACCATTTAAAAATAAATATTTGGCGGCAAAAATAAATAAATTTTTATTATTTTCAATCAATCCAAAAAATAAAAAAAATAGATATTCTTCGATTCATTATAAAAAAAAAAAGGGTACCTAGGACGAAATTAACTATAAATTTTGTTTGTAATATAATTAAATATTTCTGATAGATTAGCAATAAATTTTCATCTGTTGGAAAGGTTAAAATAACACTTTTAAAAAAACTTTAGCCTACTCTTTCTAAGTGATGAATCAAAAGAGTTAAGGTAGGCCACCTATAACTACATTTTCCTGTTTAATATACTAAGATAATATCTCAATCTATGGTAAAACAATTATATAATTCTTGTTTAAAGGCTTGTGATTTAAATTATGGATAACTACTCTGAGTTTGGTTGGTAAATATTAAGTATGAAGCACAAGAAATAAATGAAGAATTCACAATTTATATATACATAGATGTAAGATTCATTCTCTTAATATGCATAGGACTATTGTTTGGAGTAGGCGGATGTGTTCTTGAGATGGTGATGTGAGGCTGTTTGGGTTTGAGTTGTTGGTTGGTTGTGATAGGGTTTAGAGGTGGGTCTGTCTTGCTGTCATGGTTCTAGGGAGATGTTTTCTTAGGTTTGAACTGATGCAATTATCTGTTACTGTCGCGGTTGGTTAGACGGGTCTTATGGCTGATGCACTTCATGATTCTTGGGGATGTAAACCATTGTGTTGATAGGTTGCTTGCAGTTGATCAGTTATGTTTGTATAGGTTAAGGTTAATGCAGCCTAAGTGTGATTCAGGCTGTGTTTTCCATGTGTATGGTTCTGTTCTTATGCACATTGGCAGACCAAAAAAACAATTTCAGCCTTAATTGCATGTGAATCATATATTAATTATATAATATACTTTTAAATAAAAATAAACTAATGAATTATAATATTTATACTATCACATTGTCTGAGTTATATTAGTTACATACTTTTTCCTGGGCCCTGGTTTCTATCATGGGCTTTGCTATGTTTGTTAAATCTTGATTCTACATTCCTCGCCTCTGTAATGAATTATAGTATTTATGTTCGATATACATAGGTAACAGGTCATTTAAATTGTTTAATATTTGATCAATTGAACTAAGGATACAACATTTAAATTGTCTGAAAAATGAAAACATCAAGGGGAAGATGTAGTGAGGAAGAGGAGTTCAGCTTCTGTAGAAGTTATCTACCGCCGGCACTTACTATTCTTCCTAATCGAGTGCCACCTAGACCAGGATCATCACCCTCAAGATTCTCTTCTCCGCCATTTTCACAAGCACTTTTTCCATCTAGACCAGCACTTTCATTACCAACTAAATTTTCACAAGCCTTATTTTCCATGTGGTGTGCTTCATTTAACCTATTTTAGAGAGAGAAGAAATTATATAATTGCCATTTCTCCGTACGTTATTGCAAAAATATGTTAAAATGATTGATATATGAAAAATATCACAAAATGAAGAATCCACCAAAGGATTTACAAAAACTACAAGACACATTCATGGCAATAATAAACTATTCCGAGGAGAAAAAGTAATATATCAACAGTTGGTTCTTACAGGAGAACCTTTCGTTCTTTTTTATTTGTGGTTTAAGATTTCACGTTGTAATTAAAAAAGCAATTAAAACACCTATTACTATCACCTCAATAATCTATTTTCATTAATCTACCATAAGAAAAATGAGGTAATAAGATAGGTTTTATAAAATTATAAAATAATTATTATGTTTAATAGAGATAAAAATAAATTTTAAAAAATTATTTAATACTTTTTTTTTTTAAGTTTTAGGCTTATGTAATCCTATTCATATATTTTCGTCATTCTTTCACCATTGTTATTAAAAAAACTAATTAATATTTTATTGATTAAAATATCTTCATAAACATATTTATTAAAATAAAACTATACATTTAATAATAATTTGTTTTATACAAACAAACACCCATATACATTTATTTTAAAACTACCAATCAATTGAAATAGAATAGTTTCATAAAGTAATTAATTTTTTTCTCCTTTTTCTTCTTTCTTGTTCCAATTTTAGTTCATAAACTACCAATCAATTGAAATAAAATTGAATTAGTGTAATAATTGTTAAATTGGTGGGTGTATTTGATTTGTTAAATTAGTGTATAATTAGAGTTATATCTATTTAATTAAAATTGAATTAATATAAAAATTATTAAATTGATGTTGAATGAGTGTACAAGTTATTAAATATATGATATTCTTAATATGGAATGAATAGTTAATTGTATTTTATTATATGATATTTATATTATCATTAGTTGTGTATGATTAATAAAATATTTATTGTAATTTTTTCTTTTTACTTAGGGAGCTTATTTGAGTGCCATTGCTGAAAATATTGACGACAATTCTGAAGGCAGATTGCTTTTGATGTAGATAAGTGAATTGAAATTTTTGAGAGCAATAAAAGGAGTGTGTATGGTTTTGGATCTTTTGGGATTGTAAATTTAGGAACTTTAACTATCATTTTCTCATGCACATCAGTTCATCTTGGAGGATCTTTTCAAAATATATTTACTTTAAAGTAGATTGAACAAATATTGGAGTAAAATCAAATGAAAATGAAAGAAAACATGAAACAAATGCAATAACAAATGCAAATGCAGATAGAAAAACAAGTAAAAGATCAAATTAAATCATTAAAGAACAAAAAAAAAAAAGAACTTCACCACATCACACCACTTTAGATTCTACTTCTTCATCACATGGTTCAAAAAATTGATGGATTTATTCTAAACTTTATGAACATCGTTAAGTAGTATGGATTTGTTCTAAACTTTCAATTTTATAAACATTATTAAGTATTTATGCGTATATGAATATGAATTATAATAATTATGAATGACGTTTAATTTATATTGAATATATTTCTTAATTGTGAATTATTTAGATTATAAATGGAATGTTTAAATAAAAACAAAAAAATATTTTTGACAATAATGAGTATTATTGAAAATATAAATAATTTTGCAATGGATTTGCAAACAGATTTGATAAAATAATTGAAATATTGCCGACGATTTTGCGACGACTTTTGATACAACACTTTTAATATTTCTGATGATTACTTTTTGCCGTTAATTATTTTTGATAGATTAGCAACAAACTAATTATTGGGTGAAATCTATTTTTTGACGGATTTAGCGACAAACATCATTTGTTGCTAAAGTTTCGATGGAAAGATCCGAAAAAAAAATAAGCGACGGATCTTGAGTCGTCGGAAATCCGTCGGTGAAAGTATGGGTGATAGATTTTGTACTATCAGCGATGAAAATTTTAATCGCTAATAGTCTATTTTTTTATAGTGATCTCTCGATTGCAAGGTGTAAGGAGGTATGAAAATTGAATTCTTGATTTATTTCTTATTATTTTGGAATATCCTTTTAAGAAATAAGATTGTCATTTTAGAGTGAAATTCTCTTATATTTATGGCTTTTTTATATCAGTTTGCATGTTTAATATTTTTTTTCTTAATCTTTTGCTCTTTTATTTTTTTTCTTAAGAAAGCTCTTCATTTTCTTGAGAAATTTTGTTGAGTTATAATTCCTAATTGTGTTAAACTCGTTCTTTTATAACCTGTAATTTTCTCATGTTGAAAACCATAACGTCGCTTGAAAAGTTACTTTCATCACTATTGCAGTCATTGGCTAGTTGTGGATCCTTGTCAAGATTCTAACTTGTAATGGCTTTTGGTATAGGTGCTAGACTGCTTGTCGTGTACTTATATGATGGAAAGTTGAGAGCTGTAGTGGGCTTTGAATTGGGTCTAGATTTATGTACGTTCTGTTATAGTATTAGATGTTTATTATAAATATCATTTACCAATATAAGAGGGGTGATTTTTATACTTGAGTTAGGGTGTTTATAGGAAATTAGGCTTTGTCAAGATTACCTCTTCTTTTTTTATTTTTCTTAAAACTTAATAATATCATTTTTGCTTTTTTTTTTAAAGATTGTTGCTTTGGATTCTACCATTGACCTAAAAAATTAATTTTTGAAAGAGGAAAACACTTTTTTTTAGTGGATTCTTTTTCAACATTATAATTACTGAAGGAGAAAGTTTAACAATCACAAGACCTATAGGAGAAGAGAGAAGTTAGTATATTGATGCTGGTGTTGAGATTTTGGTTTTGTAAGTCTATTTTATTTCTTATTTATAGAGCATATTTTAGTCCATTTTATCATGATATTCTTGATGTTTATTTACACCATTTCTGCCTAATTTTGTGGTTTTAATCATGTTTTGCAGATATTAGGTGTAAAGAGACAATCTGGAGAAAATGCTATTAAAACTGCCAAAAAGTGCCAAATATGGAAAGTGCCAAAAAAGGAAGTTTTCAAATAAGGCAAGCTTTCAGAAAAGGAAAGTTTTCAAATAAGGAAAGTGCAGAAGCAAAAACAAATAAGGAAAGCGCAGTCAGCAGATTATTTGAAATTCAAATTGCAGATCTTTCTTTCCTTGTTCAAAGATGTGCACACACTGCAGCAGTCAGATCTTCTTATTTAGGCAGCAAGATTTCAAGAAGACGCACTTGCCTCTTCTGCATTCAGCATTCAGAATTCAAACGAAGGCTCCATCTAAAAAGGAAAGACTGGACATAATATCTTTCCCTTCTGCACATCCATCCACGCGCACCACTTTCCCTCTGAAGAGCATGCCGTGCGCCTCTTCCCTTCTGAAGAATTTGCAACGCGATTCTTTTCTTTTCAGACACAACTTGGGCAGCAAGTACTTCTAGGGCAGCAAGGTCAGCCTCTAATCCTATTTAAGAGGCACTTAACCAGCCAAGAGCAACTCTTGATCATCTTCAGAACATTCTTCAATTCGGATCAAGACCGAACGCCTCCACCTCTTCTTCTTCTTCTACCTTTCTTCTTTTCTTTTACTTTTTGGTTTTGGTTCAGCCATGAGTGGGTGAAACCTTTTATTCTAGTTGAAGATTGGTTGAAATTAAAGTTGTTTAATGGATTGTGAGATCTGATCTTAAACTGTTTGTCTTTGGTCTTGTTCAATATTCATACAATTTCATGCTTGAATCTATTATTGCTTTGTTGTTTTGATCAAATTGGCCACTTAATTCTTGATTGCAAGGTAATATATTGTTAGTTTGGATAATTTTAAGTCCGTAATGGCTTGGACTGTTCAAACATAAGAATACTTAGTGTAAAATCTAAGGAAATTGTATGATCTAGCAACATCTCATGCGTTTGAGTAGCTAGGATTGGATCTCTCTATCTCTTGATGCAATTAACAATTGTTTTGATGCCTAATGTAATACCCGGCTAGACCCCGGCATCGGAATTCATGCTTTCCGACGGAATATCGGATGTCGAAACCCTCTAGGAGGGTAAAATCATGTTTTTATAAATGTTTTAACATGTTTTTATGGTTTTAATGAAGAAAGAAATTAAGTTTTGAAAGAAAATATTTCGGAGGAGAAACCCAGGTTCGGCCGCCGAACCTCATGTTCGGCCGCCGAACATGGTGGAGTTGCGGAGGCACTTTTGGCTTCCGAAGGTGGTCTGGCTAGCCACCTATAAAAGGCCCCCTGTCCGAAAATGGGCGAGTTTTTCTCTCTATTTTCGGGCAAGGTGAGTCTCCACCACCCCTTTTGTCGATCTTGTGTTTTCTCCTCAAATCCTTTAAGTTTTGACAAGTTTTAACTTGGTTTTGAAGATTTTTGAGCTAAGAACGAAGTTTTGAAGCTTGAAGACCCCGGAGCTCGATTTCTCCCATCTCCGAGTTTGGATCGCCTCTCCTCTCGTTTTTCAAGAGGTAAGTGGAGATCCTACCCTTCTTTTATGATTTATGTAAGTTTTGAGGGGTTTTAGAGAGTTTTAATGCATGATTAGGCTAGTTGTAAAATGTTAGGGTTTGTGTGAGTTAATGATGAAATGTATGTTTATTGTTTGTTAAAATGTGATGTTGTTGGGGTATAGGTTAGTTTTAAGCCCCTAAATGCTTGAGGATGTGATTTTGCATAAGTTGGTTTGGTTGGAAGGATTGGTTGGCTGAATGTGGGAGAGAAGCTAGAGTTCTGCCATTCTGGAAGAACTCAGGCTCGGCAGCCGAAACCATGTTCGGCCGCCGAACCTGCCTGAGGAGGCAGTTTTGGCTGCCGAACCCTGCCCCCGAAAGTTTGGACTTTCGGCCGCCGAACCTGCCTCCAAAGGTGACTGAGTTTCGGCTCTGGAGGGACTTTCGGCCGCTGAACCTGCCGCCGAAAGTGCCCTGTTCAACCTTCCTTTGCATGCTTTCTATGAATGTTTTATGGTGTTTTAGGGGTTTTTGGGGAGATGTTTAGAGTCATGTTAGTGTGTGTTTGGTCCCTCATTTGAGTCCACCTGTGTAGGTTCGGACCCAAGGAGCCGAGGACCCCAGCAGTGAGATAGCTGCTTTAGAGTCTGTTCAGAGTCAGCCTGAGGTGAGTAGAATGGATCTTTATATTTTAAAGCAAATAAATTTCAAGCATGTTCATACATCACAAATGCCATGATATATACTAGGTTGTTTGCATTAGAATTCACGAATATGTTGCATTGCATACTTTGATGTTGATGTGGATGAATGTTGGATGACCCATTAGTCCTCGGTATGATATGATGACGATGATACGGTATGGAAGTCCAGTGAGGCCCATTCTATGCCCCTGGCACGATGTAAGAGAAAGACCAGTGAGGCCCTGTAATACCCGGCTAGACTCCGGTATCGGAATTCCTACCGTCCGGTGGAATCTCGGATGTCGGAGACCTCTAGAAGGGTAAAACCATGTTTTCATGAGATGTTTTAAGGTTTTTGATGATTTTGAATGAAAATTAAATGAGTTTTTTGCATGAAAAGTCCTTGGAGGAAAACCCAGGTTCGGCCGCCGAAAGTCAAGTTCGGCCGCCGAACATGCATGCGTTTTGGAGGCACGTTAGGCCCCCGAAAGCATGAGTGAGGGAAGTCCAGGTTCGGCCGCCGAAACTCAAGTTCGGTCGCCGAACATGGCATGCATACGAAAGCACTTTCGGCCCCCGAACGTGGCCTGGCCAGCCACCTATAAATGGGTCACTTAGCCGAAATGGGCGAGCTTTCTCCCATTTTCGGCCACAGCTAGCTTCCGACCTCCCTCTCCCCAGATCTTGTGTTCTTTCTCCAAATCTCCTCCATTTTTCTTGAGTTTTCACCTCACTTTGCAAGTTTTGAGCATTTAAGACAAGTTTTGGAGCTTTGGGAACTCAAGAGCTCATTTGCTTGGATCTCCGAGTTTAGGTCGCCTCTCTCTCGATCATCAAGAGGTAAGAGCCGATCTTAAGCTCATTATATGTTTTAAGTAAGTTTTAAGTTGTTTTATGGGGTAGAATGGCATGTTTAGGGTTGTATGAGTTTTTGAGCAAATGTTATGTTTTGAACAATGTGGCATGTTTGAAGTGTTGTAGTTGGGGTATTTGATAGTTTGAGACCCCTAGGTGTGATGTATGATATGTATGCATGTTTTAGAACCAGTTTATGCTTGATTTGAGGTTTTGGGAGGCAAGAGGTTCATTTGAGCCAAGTTTCTGCCCTTTTGGAAGAAACCAGGTTCAGCAGCCGAAGGAACTTTCGGCCGCCGAACCCCCTTGTGGAGGCAGCATTCGGCTGCCGAAGCTTGCCCCCGAAAAGAGACTTTCATCTCTGTCTGGGACTTTCAGCCGCCGAAGGTGCCGCCGAAAGTGCCTGACTTTCGGCTCTGGAGGGACTTTCGGCCGCCGAAGGTGCCGCCGAACCTGCCCTGTCCAGCCTTTCTTTGCATGTTTTGCATGGATGTTTTGTGATGTTTTAGGGGGTTTTTGGGGGATGTTGTTAGAGTTATGTTCTAGTATGTTGGTCCCTCATTTGAGTCCACCTGTGTAGGTTTGGACCCGAGGAACCGAGGACCCCAGCAGTGAGTCTGTTGCCCCAGTGTCTGGTCAGAGCTATCCAGAGGTGAGTGGAATAACTCTTATGCTTTTAAATAAATAAATCAGTTTAGCATGATTCACGCATCATGAATGCCATGAGATAATAGGGTGTTGCATTAGACTCACGAATATGTTGCATTGCATATTATGTTTGATGATGTGGATGGATGTTGAATGATCCATTAGTCCCTCTATGCTATGATGATGATGATACGGTACGGAAGACTAGTGAGGCCCATTCTATGCCCCTGGCACTATGTAAGAGAAAGACCAGTGAGGCCCATTCTATGTCCCTGGCACAGTTGGACCATGTTATGTTATGTTATGTAAGAGAAAGACCAGTGAGGCCCATTCTACGCCCCTGGCACAGTTAGTCCATGTAGGGGACTATTGGTGACAAATTCATCCTTGATGTGATTAGCTGTGATGTGATGCATTTCATGATATCATATGTTTTTAAATGTTTTACTATTCTGCTCACTGGGTTTTGTAGCTCACCCCTCTCCCCTAACCCCAGATGTGCAGGTACAGGGTAGACCAGGAGGTTAGCCAGAGTTTTGAAGTATGTTTATGTAATAAGTTAGATTGTGGACATGACAATTGTACTATGATGTAATGTAAGAGATTTCAGTATGTTATGTAATGAGGTATATTGAGGTTATAGTTGTGCTTGACCCTATGAGTATTGTTATCCCTCGTTGATACATGATCTTAATGTCTATTGATGTTTATGTTTAACCAACTCAACTCATGATGTATCGCCCATTGGGGCATTGATGAGATCCCACTGAGGGGTCAAGTTTATGATTATGTTAGTGCATGCACAGGTTGAGTTTGGTGTATGAGGAATGATGAAAAGAAAAGTTTTAATTTTTATGTATGATTGTTGATCATGTATGGGATTGAACAGGTTTACAGGTTCTATGTCAGGCTTGCTACGGGTCCCGACGGCCTTAAGCCGATCTGGATCCTAGCGCCGGTAGCGGTCCGATTTTCGGGTCGTTACAGAATGGTATCAGAGCCCTAGGTTCATATGGTCGGACCTAGAGTGTCGGGCTCATAGATGTTATAGAAGGTCAAGCACAGTAGGAAAGGTCATGTCCACTAGGATAGGATGTGGAGTCCTGTCTTACATGATGATGCGAAATGCTATGATATGAATGATATGCTATGATGTGTGATGCGGGTTCATGTGTGCCCACATGAACCATATGATGCTAATGTTTACGTGATGTGTACTGTTTTTCAGAAAACAGGATGAGAGGAACTCGTCGATCAGCAAGATTGACTGGAGTACCACCTGAGGATGAGGGCACGAGCGCCCGTCCTCCAGCATTGCCTAGGGCAATGTCTAGTAGGTCTAACAGAGATAGAGCATTAAGAGACCCTAGAAGGTCTTTGGATCTGGGAAGAAGCAGATCAGTCAGAGAAACAGTCCAGGGAGGAGCGTCCGAGGACATGGGGGATGATATGGATGTAGAGCAGAGGAGGGATGGCAGTCTGGGAGTCAGTATGTCAGAAGAGGGAATGGGAGAGTCCCAAGGAGGCACTCAGGCCTCGGGATTTGTTCAGCCACCCCACTACCCACACTTCTCACAACACCCCGGGTACTCGATGGGAGGCACATCGGACTACCACAGCTTTAGCCCTTATCCCACACAGATGCCATACCCACCCTACTACCCACCATACTCACAGTACCCAATGTATCCACCTCCACCTTACTATCCAAATCCAGCAAACCCTACCCCAGGGGATGCTGCACCTCCTCCCCCAGCAGAACCAGCAGCCCCAGTTACCCAACCTCCTAGACCTAGTGTAATACCCGGCTAGACTCCGGTATCGGAATTCCTACCGTCCGGTGGAATCTCGGATGTCGAAAGCCTCTAGTAGGGTAGAATCATGTTTTCATAAAATGTTTTAAGGTATTTCATGGTTTTAAGTATGGAAATTTAATGAGTTTTTGCATGAAAAGTCTTTGGAGGAAAAACCCAGGTTCGGCCGCCGAAAGTCAAGTTTGGCCGCCGAACATGCATGCGTTTTGGAGGCACGTTAGGCCCCCGAAAGCATGAGTGAGGGAAGTCCAGGTTCGGCCGCCGAAAGTCAAGTTCGGCCGCCGAACATGGCATGCATGCGGAGGCACTTTCGGCTCCCGAACGTGGCCTGGCCAGCCACCTATAAAAGGGTCACTTGGCCGAAATGGGCGAGCTTTCTCCCATTTTCGGCCACGGCTAGCTTCCGACCTCCCTCTCCCCAGATCTTGTGTTCTTTCTCCAAATCTCCTCCATTTTTCTTGAGTTTTCACCTCTCATTGCAAGTTTTGAGCATTTTAGACAAGTTTTGGAGCTTTGGGAACTCAGGAGCTCTTTTGCTTGGATCTCCGAGTTTAGGTCGTCTCTCTCTCGATCTTCAAGAGGTAAGAGCCGATCTTAAGCTCATTGTATGTTTTAAGTAAGTTTTAAGTGATTTTATGGGGTAGAATGGCATGTATAGGGTTGTATGAGTTTTTAAGCAAATGTTATGTTTTTGAACAATGTGAGTTGCTTGTGTGTTGTAGTTGGGGTTTTTGTTGGTTTGATGCCCCTAGGAGCTTGTATGTTTGCTTGTGAATGCTTGGGAATGTTGTAGAATAGGTTTATGCTTGATTGGTTAGTTTTGGAGGCATAAATGCATAAGGGAGCCAAGTTTCTGCCCTTTGGCAGAAACCAGGTTCGGCAGCCGAAGGAGCTTTCGGCCGCCGAACATGGCTGGAGAGGCAGGCCTTTCGGCTGCCGAAGTTGCCCCCGAAAAGAGACATTCGTCTCTGTCTGGGACTTTCGGCCGCCGAAGGTGCCGCCGAACATGCATGAGTTTCGCCTCTGTTTGGGAGTTTCAGCCGCCGAAGGTGCCGCCGAACCTGCCTGACTTTCGGCTCTGGAGGGACTTTCGGCCGCCGAACCTGCCGCCGAAAGTGCCCTGTCCAGCCATTTCTTGCATGTTTTTATGTAGTTGTTTTATGATGTTTTAGGGGTTTTTGGGGAGTATATTAGAGTTATGTTTATGTATGATTTGGTCCTTCATTGGAGTCCACCTGTGTAGGTTCGGACTCGAGGAACCGAGGACCCCAGCAGTAAGCCAGCTGCTACAGAGTTTGTCAGAGCTAGCCAGAGGTGAGTGGAATAAACCTTAAAGTTTTAAAATAAATGAAGTATGAATTTTGAGCATGATCCATGCATCATGAATGCCATGAGATATAGTAGGTTGTTTGCATTAGTATTCACGAATATGTTGCATTGCATTTATGATGTTGATGTGGATTGGTTATTGGATGACCCTTTAGTCGTCATATGATATGATGATGCTACGGCATGAGATGGTATGGAAGTCCAGGTTGTACCCATTCTACGTCCCTGGCACGATGTAAGAGGAAGTCCAGGTTGTACCCATTCTACGTCCCTGGCATAGTTGGACTGTATGATATGTTATGTTAAGAGAAAGACCGGTTGTACCCATTATACGTCCCGGCACAGTTGGACTATGTAGAGGACTATTGGTGACAATACCATCCGAGATGTGATTTGTTGTGATATGTTGCATTTCATGAAAGCATGAAATTTTATTATATGATTTCACTATTCTGCTCACTGGGCTTTGTAGCTCACCCCTCTCCCCTAACCCCAGATGTGCAGGTACAGGGTAGACCAGGAGGTTAGCCAGAGTTTTGAAGTATGTCTATGTAATAGTTAGATTATGGACATGACAATTGTACTATGATGTAATGTAAGAGATTTCAGTATGTTATGTAATGAGGTATATTGAGGTTATAGACGTGCTTGACCCTATGAGTATTGTAATCCCTTGTTGATGCATGATCTTAGATATTTGATGATACAGATGTAAGCCAACTCATCTCATGTTATAGTGCTCGTTGGGGCATTGTTGAGATCCCACAGAGGGGTCATGATTATGGTTATGTAATGTATGTTCAGGTTGAGTTGGATGTATGAATGAAAAGTTTAAATTTTTATGCATGTTGTTGATCATGTATGGGATTATACAGGTTTACAGGTTTATGTCAGGCTTGCTATGGGTCCCGGCGGCCTTAAGCCGATCTGGATCCTAGCGCCGGTAGCGGTCCGATTTTCGGGTCGTTACACCTAGCTCAGCCAGTGGGAGCAAGGTCAAGATGACCGACTATATGAAGTTGGGTGCTCCCCAGTATGAAAAAGGGGATGACCCGTTTGTGTATCTGGAGAGGGTCAAGGTGATCACAGATGAGATTGGGGCTGATGATAGTAGAGCCATTCAGATGGCTGGGTTCACACTTAAGTGCAAGAAGGCACGAGAATGGTTCAAGAATTATGTGAACCCGAAAGTGGATAGCATGTCTTGGGAAGAGTTTGCAAACGAGTTTGCGGGATGGGCTTTCCCCGATAGCTCGAGGGAGCTAAAAATGATTGAGTTTGAGCAGTTGAGGCAAACTGATGAGATGGGTGTAGAGGAGTTCACAGACAGATTTTTGGAGCTGTTGCCTTTTTCAGGGCAAAGCCTTGACACGGATCAGAAAAATTCAAGGAGGTATATCATAAAACTCCACTCCAGATATTCCTCCTTGATCCAGTCAGCAGATAGGGAGAGCTTCCATGCCATAGTGGATATGGCCCGGAAAATGGAGGCCAGTGCCATCGTTCAGGGAACAGTTAAACAGTCAGTGGCACAGCCTTCTGGTTCTAAGACCCCAGGCTCTTCTTCTTTTAGTGCAGCAGCTTCAGGCAGCAAGAGGTGGAACAGTACCACCAAGAAGCCAAAGAAGAACAAGTTTTGGAACAAGGTTAAGTCCAGTCTGGGACTAGGGAGTGGCTCAAGCTCTGGTGCTGATAATGCAGTTTGTGCAAGGTGTGGTAAGCCACACAGAGGAGTATGTCGGTTTGGGACGACGGCCTGTTACAGATGTGGTCAGGAGGGGCATATGTCTCGAGATTGTCCAAGAGCAGCCCCGATGGCACAGTCCCAGCAGACAGCTTCAGGCAGTGTAGCGCAGCCAGCAGCTCCAGCCATGACTCAGGCCAGTGGCAGAGGCAGAGGGAGAGGGGCAGCCTCTTCTTCAGCGGGTTTCAGAGGTGAAGGTCCATCAGCTCCAGCACGGATCTTCACGATGACTCAGCAGGAGGCAGATGCATCTAACACCGTGGTGGCAGGTAACTTAGTCATTGGTTGTTCAGATGTGTATGCCTTGATGGACCCTGGTGCATCTCATTCTTTTGTTACACCGAGAGCCGTCCAGAGGTTATGGTTGATGATCTCGGAGTTAGAGTGTCCTCTCTGGGTCAGTGGACCCAAGTGTGATCCATCAGTGGCAGAGTCAGTCTGCCAGTGTAGTCCTGTGTTTGTTGAGGGAAGATGCATGTCCACCGACCTTGTGGTTCTAGATTTGACAGATTTTGACGTCATTCTAGGGATGGACTGGTTATCTACCCATGGTGCTACCTTGGACTGCAGGGACAAGGTAGTCAGGTTCAGGGGTCAGGATGGGTCTGAGGTTGTCTTCAGAGGAGACAAGAGGGGTACACCTAGAGGTCTGATATCAGCTCTTCAGGCTCGTAGGTTGCTTAGGAGGGGATGTCAGGGGTATTTGGCTCATGTGAGAGAGCTTAACAGTCAGGTTAGAGAGCCCGCCTCGGTGCCAGTGGTTAGAGAGTTTCTAGACGTCTTCCCAGACGAGCTGCCAGGTTTACCACCTGCTAGGGAGATAGAGTTCGAGATAGAATTGATGCCTGGAACCCGACCGATCTCTATCCCTCCCTACAGGATGGCGCCAGCAGAATTGAAAGAGTTGAAGGAACAGTTGCAAGAGTTGGTAGAAAAGGGCTTCATCCGACCGAGCACTTCACCTTGGGGTGCACCAGTTTTGTTCGTGAGAAAGAAGGATAGATCCCTTAGGCTTTGTATCGACTACAGACAGTTGAACAAAGTCACTACCAAGAACAAGTACCCTCTGCCAAGGATCGACGATCTATTTGACCAGCTAGTCGGAGCGGGTTGTTTCTCCAAAATAGATCTGAGATCGGGGTACCATCAGCTGAGGATCAGAGATGAGGATGTGCCAAAGACGGCTTTCAGGACCAGATATGGGCATTTTGAGTTCCTTGTAATGCCGTTCGGGTTAACTAACGCCCCTGCAGCATTCATGGACCTCATGAACAGAGTGTTTAGCCAGTACCTGGATCACTTTGTTATTGTCTTCATAGATGATATCTTAGTGTATTCCAGGAATGCAGAGGAGCATGCCCATCATCTGCGGTTGGTCTTGCAGACCTTGAGGGAACATGGCTTGTATGCCAAGTTCTCTAAATGTGAGTTCTGGCTGAGGAGCATTTCGTTCTTGGGGCATGTAGTGTCGGAGAATGGGATTGAGGTAGACCCCAAGAAGACAGAAACTGTGGCTAACTGGCCTAGACCCACTTCGGTGACGGAGATCAGGAGTTTCTTGGGTTTGGTAGGTTACTACAGGAGATTCGTTCAGGACTTCTCGAAAATAGCAGCTCCTCTGACCAGACTAACCAGGAAGAATCAGAAGTTTCTGTGGACCGACCAGTGCGAAGAGAGTTTCGAAGAGCTTAAGAAGAGGTTGACTTCAGCACCAGTTTTAGCTCTGCCATCTAGTGATGAGGACTTTACAGTCTTTTGTGATGCGTCCCGTGTGGGACTGGGTTATGTACTAATGCAGAATGAAAGGGTGATTGCTTATGCTTCTAGGCAGCTGAAGAAGCATGAGTTGAATTACCCCACACATGACCTGGAAATGGCAGCAGTAATCTTTGCACTCAAGATGTGGAGGTACTACCTCTATGGGGTTAAATGTGAGATCTTTACGGATCATAAGAGCCTGCAGTACATCCTGAGTCAAAGAGACTTGAATTTGAGACAGAGAAGATGGGTAGAGCTGCTGAGTGACTATGATTGCAAGATTCAGTATCATCCGGGTAAGGCGAATGTTGTGGCAGACGCCTTAAGCCGGAAGTCACTAGGCAGTTTATCCCACATATCGGCAAAGAGGAGACCCGTGGTGAAGGAGTTTTACAAGCTCATTGATGAAGGTCTACAGATGGAGTTGTCTGGTACAGGTGCTTTAGTGGCCCAGATGAGAGTGACACCTGTGTTTCTGGAGCAAGTGGCTCAGAAACAGCATGAGGACCCAGAGTTAGTGAAGATTGCCAGGACTGTTCAGTCAGGCAAGGACAGTGAGTTCAGATTTGACAGTAAGGGGATCCTCCGCTATGGGAGTCGACTGTGTGTACCAGACGACATAGGGCTAAAAGGAGACATTATGAGGGAGGCTCATAATGCAAGATACAGCGTTCACCCCGGGGCCACCAAGATGTATCAAGATTTGAAGAAAGTTTATTGATGGCCAACAATGAAGAAAGAAGTGGCACAATTCGTGTCAGCCTGCGAAGTGTGTCAGAGGGTGAAGCTGGAACATCAGAAGCCGGCTGGAATGCTTAACCCGCTACCTATTCCAGAGTGGAAATGGGAGAATATAGCTATGGACTTCGTAGTGGGGTTACCGGCAGCGTCCAACAGATTGGACTCCATATGGGTGATTGTGGACAGACTCACCAAATCTGCTCACTTCATCCCTGTCAGGAGTGGCTACTCTGTGGACAAGTTGGCGCAGGTATATGTAGATGAGATCGTCAGGCTGCATGGGGTTCCGGTGTCGATAGTGTCAGACAGAGGGCCCCAGTTCACCTCCAGGTTTTGGCGGAGTCTGCAGAATGCCATGGGTACTAGGTTGGATTTCAGTACTGCCTTCCACCCCCAGACGGACGGACAGTCCGAAAGGACCATCCAGACTATCGAGGATATGCTTAGAATGTGTGTGCTGGACTTTGGCGGTTCTTGGAGGCAGCATCTACCTTTGGTGGAGTTTGCCTACAATAACAGCCATCATGCTAGCATCGGGATGGCTCCATATGAAGCTTTATATGGGAGGAAGTGCAGGTCACCTGTTTGCTGGGAGGAAGTTGGAGAAAAGGCCTTGGCAGGGCCTGAGCTAGTAGAGATCACCAGCAGGGTGGTACCCATAATCAGAGAAAGAATCAAGACTGCTGCAAGCAGACAGAAGAGTTATGCAGACATCCGCAGAAGACAGGTAGAGTTTCAGGAGGGGGATCTGGTATTGCTCAAGGTGTCTCCAATGAAAGGAGTGGTTCGCTTTGGGAAGAAAGGTAAACTAGCCCCACGATACATCGGACCCTTCGAAATCTTGCAGAAGATTGGGAATGTGTCGTACAAGCTAGATTTGCCTGCTTCAATGGCAAGAATCCATCCGGTTTTCCATGTTTCAATGTTGAGGAAATTTGTGTCAGATCCGGGCAAGGTTCTTAGTGAGCCTGATGTGGAGATCCAAGAGGATCTCACCTATGTTGAGCAGCCAGTGCGGATCATAGACACCCAGATCAGAAAGCTGAGAAACAAGAAAATCCCGATGGTGAAAGTCCTATGGAACCACCACAATATGGAAGAGTGCACATGGGAGACACGGGAGTCCATGCTCCGGCAATACCCTTATCTCTTTTAAGGTTCGATCTTTATGTGTTTTATGTGTATGTTATGTTGTTTGCTATGCATGTGCTAGTTGAGGAACATTCGGGGACGAATGTTCTTAAGGGGGGGAGAATGTAATACCCGGCTAGACTCCGGTATCGGAATTCCTACCGTCCGGTGGAATCTCGGATGTCGGAGACCTCTAGAAGGGTAAAACCATGTTTTCATGAGATGTTTTAAGGTTTTTGATGATTTTGAATGAAAATTAAATGAGTTTTTGCATGAAAAGTCCTTGGAGGAAAACTCAGGTTCGGCCGCTGAAACTCAAGTTCGGCCGCCGAACATGGCATGCATGCGGAAGCACTTTCGGCCCCCGAACGTGGCCTGGCCAGCCACCTATAAATGGGTCACTCAGCCGAAATGGGCGAGCTTTCTCCCATTTTCGGCCACAGCTAGCTTCCGACCTCCCTCTCCCCAGATCTTGTGTTCTTTCTCCAAATCTCCTCCATTTTTCTTGAGTTTTCACCTCACTTTGCAAGTTTTGAGCATTTAAGACAAGTTTTGGAGCTTTGGGAACTCAGGAGCTCATTTGCTTGGATCTCCGAGTTTAGGTCGCCTCTCTCTCGATTATCAAGAGGTAAGAGCCGATCTTAAGCTCATTATATGTTTTAAGTAAGTTTTAAGTTGTTTTATGGGGTAGAATGGCATGTTTAGGGTTGTATGAGTTTTTGAGCAAATGTTATGTTTTGAACAATGTGGCATGTTTGAAGTGTTGTAGTTGGGGTATTTGATAGTTTGAGACCCCTAGGTGTGATGTATGATATGTATGCATGTTTTAGAACCAGTTTATGCTTGATTTGAGGTTTTGGGAGGCAAGAGGTTCATTTGAGCCAAGTTTCTGCCCTTTTGGAAGAAACCAGGTTCAGCAGCCGAAGGAACTTTCGGCCGCCGAACCCCCTTGTGGAGGCAGCATTCGGCTGTCGAAGCTTGCCCCCGAAAAGAGACTTTCGTCTCTGTCTGGGACTTTCGGCCGCCGAAGGTGCCGCCGAAAGTGCCTGACTTTCAGCTCTGGAGGGACTTTCGGCCGCCGAAGGTGCTGCCGAACCTGCCCTGTCCAGCCTTTCTTTGCATGTTTTGCATGGATGTTTTGTGATGTTTTAGGGGGTTTTGGGGGGATGTTGTTAGAGTTATGTTCTAGTATGTTGGTCCCTCATTTGAGTCCACCTGTGTAGGTTTGGACCCGAGGAACCGAGGACCCCAGCAGTGAGTCTGTTGCCCCAGTGTCTGGTCAGAGCTATCCAGAGGTGAGTGGAATAACTCTTATGCTTTTAAATAAATAAATCAGTTTAGCATGATTCACGCATCATGAATGCCATGAGATAATAGGGTGTTGCATTAGACTCACGAATATGTTGCATTGCATATTATGTTTGATGATGTGGATGGATGTTGAATGATCCATTAGTCCCCCTATGCTATGATGATGATGATACGGTACGGAAGACCAGTGAGGCCCATTCTACTCCCCTGGCACTATGTAAGAGAAAGACCAGTGAGGCCCATTCTACGCCCCTGGCACAGTTGGACCATGTTATGTTATGTTATGTAAGAGAAAGACCAGTGAGGCCCATTCTACGCCCCTGGCACAGTTGGTCCATGTAGGGGACTATTGGTGACAAATTCATCCTTGATGTGATTAGCTGTGATGTGATGCATTTCATGTTATCATATGTTTTTAAATGTTTTACTATTCTGCTCACTGGGCTTTGTAGCTCACCCCTCTCCCCTAACCCCAGATGTGCAGGTACAGGGTAGACCAGGAGGTTAGCCAGAGTTTTGAAGTATGTTTATGTAATAAGTTAGATTGTGGACATGACAATTGTACTATGATGTAATGTAAGAGATTTCAGTATGTTATGTAATGAGGTATATTGAGGTTATAGTTGTGCTTGACCCTATGAGTATTGTTATCCCTTGTTGATACATGATCTTAATGTCTATTGATGTTTATGTTTAACCAACTCAACTCATGATGCATCGCCCATTGGGGCATTGATGAGATCCCACTGAGGGGTCAAGTTTATGATTATGTTAGTGCATGCACAGGTTGAGTTTGGTGTATGAGGAATGATGAAAAGAAAAGTTTTAATTTTTATGTATGATTGTTGATCATGTATGGGATTGAACAGGTTTACAGGTTCTATGTCAGGCTTGCTACGGGTCCCGGCGGCCTTAAGCCGATCTGGATCCTAGCGCCGGTAGCGGTCCGATTTTCGGGTCGTTACAGAATGGTATCAGAGCCCTAGGTTCATATGGTCGGACCTAGAGTGTCGGGCTCATAGATGTTATAGAAGGTCAAGCACAGTAGGAAAGGTCATGTCCACTAGGATAGGATGTGGAGTCCTGTCTTACATGATGATGCGAAATGCTATGATATGAATGATATGCTATGATGTGTGATGCGGGTTCATGTGTGCCCACATGAACCATATGATGCTAATGTTTACGTGATGTGTACTATTTTTCAGAAAACCCTTTCAACCACCCCAATATCAACCCTTTCCACAGGGCCCCGGGTATTCGATGGGAGGTACATCGGATTACCCCTGCTTTAACCCTTATCCCTCTTTCATGCCTTACCCTCCTTTCTATCCATCATACCCCCAGTATCCAATGTATCCAGCCTCACCTTTCTATCCAAATGTAGCCAACCGTAATCCAGGAAATGTTGCACCTCCTCCACCACCACCTGAACCTGTAGCGCCTGAAGTCCAAGTACCTAAACCTAGCTCATCTGGAGGGAGCAGAGTTAAGATGACTGACTACTTGAAACTGGATGCTCCCAAGATCAAGACGGGTGATGATCCATTTGAGTACCTGAAGACAGTAAAAATGATCACAGATGAGTTAGGGGCAGATGACAGTAGAGCCATTCAGATGGCGGGGTTCACACTCAAATGCAAAAAGGCCCGTGAGTGGTTTAAAAGCTATGTGGACCTAAGATTGGACAGTTTAACCTGGGAGGAGTTTGCTAATGAATTTGCAGGATGGGCTTTCCCTGATAGCTTAAGGGAATTGAAGATAATTGAGTTTGAACAGTTGAGGCAGACTGAAGAGATGAGTGTTGATGAGTTTACAGATAGGTTTTTGGAGCTGTTGCCGTTTGTGGAGCAAACTTATGATACAGATCAGAAGAAGGCAAGGAGGTATACCATGAGGCTTCACTCTAGGTATTCCTCCCTAATTCTTGCAGCGAAGAGGGAGAGCTTCCACACTATTGTGGATGCGGTACGGAAGATGGAGGCTAGTGCCATCATTTAGGGGACAGTTAAGCAGTCTGTGGCATAATCTTCGAGTTCCAAGACCCCAAGTGGGGGAAAGTTGGGTCCCTCTTCTTTGAGTGCAGCAGCTTCAGGCAGTAAGAGGTGGAGTAGCACCACCAAAAAGTCAAAGAAGAATAAGTTCTAGAATCGCTTGAAATCAGGTCTGGGACTCGGTGGTGGCTCGAGCTTGGGTTCAGATGGTGCAGAATGTTTGAGGTGTGGCAAGCTACACAAGGGAGCATGTCGGTATGGGACTACAGCCTGCTTCAGATGTGGGCAAGAGGGACACATGGCTCGGGAGTGTCCTAGGGCACCTTTTATAGCACCATCCCAGCAGATAGCTTCTGGTAGTGTAGCTCAGCCAGTAGCTCCAGCTGCAACTCAAGGCAGTGGCAGAGGCCGAGGGAGAGGGGCTGTAATACCCGTCTAGAGTCCGGCATCGGAATTCTACTTTCCGGTGGAGTCCGGGATGTCGGAAGTCTCTAGAAGGATTAGATTTATGTTTTTCTATAATGTTTTGCTATGTTTATCAAGTTTTATGCATAAGGAAATGAGTTTTTGAGTGAAATGAACCAAGGCAGAAAAGCCAGGTTCGGCCGCCGAAGTTGAGGTTCGGCCGCCGAACATGCATGGCTTTCGGTTTCACGTGTGGCCGCCGAAGGTGGTCTAACTAGCCACCTATAAATGGCCCTCAGTCGGTTGAAGCGGTAAGAACACCGTTTCTTTTGTCTTCTGAGGTGAGATCCTGCCCTTTGTGAGTCTTTCTTCATGTTTTCATTAAATCATGCAAAGATTTGATTAGTTTTCATGATTATTTGAAGGTTGGAAGAAGGGTAAATTATCTCGACGGTACATTGGACCCTTTGAGATTTTGCAGAGGATCGGAAATGTGTCGTATATGTAACGACCCCAAAATGGACCGTCACCGGCGCTAGGATTCAGGTCGGCTTAAGGCCGCCAGAACCCGTAGCAAGCCTGCTATACTTTCTGTGTACCTGTAAACCTCATACATGATCATACATTTTCTGTGAAAATAAAACTCTTTTCTGAACCAAGGCTTAACCTGTGCATGCACTATCTCTGTACTCTGTACTCATGTACTCTGTACTCTGTATCCCTGACTAGAGCTTGCTCTAGATGGGTTAACTCATACCTGTTAAGCCTGGTTTTCACATACAAGAAAACATATATACATATACAGATCATGTACAAAACATATATCACTAGGTCAAGCAACAACTATTACATCTCTTTAATATTACATGTCCACTCTAAGCTATTACAGATCTCTTTACTTTCCCTGTACTCTGCTGGACTGTCCCTGTACACTGTACACTGAACCTGCAAAACTGGGGTTAAGGGAGTGGGATGAGCTCTATAGCCCAGTGAGTAGAACAGTAAAACATTTCAGTAAAATATGATCTCATGGAATGCACCATATCACAGACAAGCCACATCAAGAGTAAACCTGTCACCACATAGTCCCAGTAACTCTGTGCCAGGGCGTAGAATCGAGCACCTGGTCTTCCTGTCATATATGTATATGTGTATATAACACCTGTGTACTTACCATTGCCAGGGCGTAGTCAAAGGCTCCTGGACTTTACTATATACCTGTCAGGGCGTAGTCAAAGGCTCCTGGACTTCTCTATACCTGCCAGGGCGTAGTCAAAGGCTCCTGGACTTCCTGTCTGAGACTATTGGATCATTCAGCATTCACTCACATCACCAAATAACAATGCAATGCAACATATTCGTGACTACTAATGCAATCAACCTATGGCATAACATGATGCATGAGATATGCTAAAAGCAATTTGTGGTTCAATTAAAAGTCATAAGTTTAGTTCCACTCACCTCGGGCTAACTGGACTGACTCTGCAGGCTCTAGAGCAGAACTCACTGCTGCTCTCTCTGGTTCCTCTGGTCTGTACCTATACAGATAAATGCACATGAGGGACCAAACTAGCTTATGACTAACTCTATTTAAACTCCCCAAGAATCCCCTAAAACACTCTCTAATAGGCATGCAAAGCAAGCAAAGGAAAGCTGGACAGAACACTTTCGGCGGCAGGTTCGGCGGCCGAAAGTCCTCTCCAGAGACGAAACTCAAGCACCTTCGGCGGCACCTTCGGCGGCCGAATCCCCCAAACAGAGCCGAAGATGCAAAACAGGCTGTGGCAGCCAAGCCACCATGCAAGAGGTTCGGCGGCCGAATGAACCTTCGGCTGCCGAACCTGAGTTCGTCCAGAACTCAGCTTCAACAACAAACCATCTCCTCCTTTCCGTCAATAACTCCAAACAGGCATATACCAACTCCTCAACACACATATACATAAGTATATGATCACAGGGGTCCAAAACTATCTAATAACCCCAAACAACAAATCAAACATAACACAGAAACATGTATACATGCATAAAGCATCAAAACTATCATTAATAACCGAAGCATACATCTCCTTCCACAAATCCCCCTAAAACCTTCAGAAAACATAAAAACATGTTCAAGAGCATCACTTACCTCCTGTTATACGAAGATAAACACTCTGATCAAAGGAAACGAACCACCTCTCTTCACACTCTCAAACTCTCAAAAACTTAGTTTTTGTTTTCTTCAACACTTTCAAAATCTCTTGCACACTCGCTAACTCTTGCATGAGCTGCTCAAACTCAGCAAATAAACCAGGGGAGACGTGGCCAACGTCTGGACATGAGCTGGTGATAACACCTGTCCAAAATGCTGACTAAGGGATACAAAACTGCTGGCTAAGCAACTCAGCTTCAGCTGCCGAATCGCATGCAAAACCATGCAACATTCGGGGGCCGAATCTGAACTTCGGAAGCCGAACATTGAGCACTTTCGGCGGCCGAACTTATCTTCGGCGGCCGAACTTGACTCCTCTGCCTTGGTTCATTTCACCTCAAAACGATCAAACTGTAAAACCATAAAACACATCATAACACGTAGAAAACATAACTCCTACCCTTATATAGAATCCCAACACCCCGGATTCCACCAGACAATAGAAATTCCGGTGCCGGATTCTAACCGGGTATTACATTCTCCCCTCCTTAAGAACATTCGTCCTCGAATGTTCCTAAAACAACAAAAACAAAACACAAGGAGGAAACTAACCTCAAAACAGATGTGGATACTGCTGGAGCATAGACTCCCGCGTCTCCCAGGTGCACTCTTCTAGATTATGGTGGTTCCATAGAACTTTCACCATCGGAATCTCCTTGTTCCTTAGCTGTCTGATCTGCGTGTCCAGAATCCGCACTGGCTGCTCTATATAGGTGAGATCTGTATGAATCTCCACCTCAGGCTCACTCAGAACCTGATTCGGATCTGACACAAACTGTCGTAGCATAGAAACATGAAATACCGGGTGAATTCTCTCCATAGAAGCAGGTAAATCCAGCTTATACGACACATTTCCGATCCTCTGCAACACTTCAAAGGGTCCAATGTACCGTGGAGCCAATTTACCTTTCTTTCCAAAACGAACCACTCCTTTCATTGGAGACACTTTCAGCAATACCCAATTACCCTCTTGAAACTCTAACTGTTTTCTGCGAACGTCTGCATAACTTTTCTGTCTACTCTGAGCTGTTCTAATTTTCTCTCTGATCATGGGCACCATTCTACTGGTAATGTCTACTAACTCTGGCCCTGCAAGAGCCTTCTCTCCTACTTCTTCCCAGCAAACAGGGGATCTGCACTTCCTCCCATACAAAGCTTCATAAGGAGCCATCCCAATGCTAGCATGATGACTGTTATTGTAGGCAAACTCTACCAAAGGTAGATGCTGCCTCCAAGAACCGCCAAAGTCTAACACACATAGGCGAAGCATATCCTCTATGGTCTGGATGGTCCTTTCTGACTGTCCATCAGTCTGTGGATGGAAAGCAGTACTAAAATCCAATCTCGTGCCCATCGCACTTTGCAGACTCCGCCAAAAGCGGGAGGTAAACTGAGGTCCTCTGTCTGAAACTATAGACACTGGAACTCCATGTAATCTCACTATCTCATCCAGATAGACCTGTGCCAACTTATTCACAGAATAGTTACTCCGTACTGGAAGAAAATGAGCAGATTTCGTGAGTCTGTCCACAATCACCCATATCGAGTCTATCCTGTTGGACGCTACTGGTAAACCCACTACAAAATCCATGGCTATGTTCTCCCATTTCCACTCTGGAATTGGCAATGGGTTAAGCATTCCTGCTGGTTTCTGATGCTCTAGTTTCACCCTCTGGCAAACCTCACAGGCTGTCACAAACTGCGCCACTTCTTTCTTCATGGCTGGCCACCAATAGACCTTTTTCAGATCCTGATACATCTTGGTGGCTCCTGGGTGAACACTATACCTCGCATTATGAGCTTCCCTCATAATGTCTTCCTTCACACTGCCCCTATCTGGTACACAAAGTCGACTCCCATAGCGAAGGATCCCTTTGCTGTCAAATCTAAACTCTGCATTGTTGCTTGACTGAACAGTCCTGGCAATTTTCATCAACTCAGGGTCCTCGTGCTGTCTCTGAGCTATCTGCTCCAGAAACACAGGTGTCACTCTCATCTGTGCTATCAACGCATCTGTACCAGACAACTCTAGCTGTAATCCCTCGTCAAAGAGCTTATAAAGCTCCATCACAACTGGTCTCCGCTCTGCTGCTATATGGGATAAACTGCCTAGTGACTTCCGGCTTAGGGCGTCTGCGACAACATTCGCCTTACCCGGATGATACTGGATTTTACAATCATAATCACTGAGCAATTCGACCCACCTTCTTTGCCGCAAATTCAGCTCTCTCTGACTTAAGATGTACTGTAAACTCTTGTGATCGGTAAAGATCTCGCATTTAACCCCGTAGAGGTAATGCCGCCACATCTTAAGTGCAAAGATAACTGCTGCCATCTCTAGGTCATGGGTAGGGTAATTCAACTCGTGCTTCTTCAACTGTCTAGAAGCATAAGCTATGACTCTATCACTCTGCATCAATACACAACCCAATCCCACTCGAGATGCATCACAGAACACTGTGAACTCTTCATTACTGACAGGCAGAGCTAACACTGGTGCTGTTGTCAATCTCCTCTTGAGCTCCTCAAAGCTCTCTTCACACTGGTCTGACCAGATAAACTTCTGGTTCTTCTGAGTCAATTTGGTCATAGGAGCTGCTATCTTTGAGAAGTTCTGAACGAACCTCCTGTAGTAACCTGCCAGTCCCAGAAAGCTTTTAATCTCAGTCACTGTCGTGGGTCTGGGCCAGTTAGCTACAGCCTCTATCTTCTTGGGGTCTACCTCAATACCCTCTGCTGATACCACATGTCCCAAGAAGGCAATGCTCCGTAACCAAAACTCACACTTCGAGAACTTGGCATATAAACCATGCTCTCTCAGTGTCTGCAGAACAATCCTCAGATGCTGGGCATGCTCCTCTGCATCTCTGGAATACACTAAGATATCATCGATAAACACAATGACGAAGTGATCCAGAAACTCACTGAATACCCTGTTCATGAGATCCATAAATGCTGCAGGGGCGTTAGTCAACCCGAACGGCATCACTAAGAACTCATAATGCCCATATCTGGTCCGGAAAGCTGTCTTAGGCACATCTGCCTCTCTGACTCTCAACTGATGATACCCAGATCGTAGATCTATTTTCGAGAAACAACCTGCTCCAGCTAGCTGGTCAAATAGATCATCAATCCGAGGTAAGGGATACCTATTCTTGATAGTGACCTTGTTCAACTGTCTGTAGTCGATACAAAGTCTGAGGGATCCATCCTTCTTTCTGACAAAGAGCACTGGAGCACCCCAAGGTGAGGTACTAGGGCGGATGAAACCCTTATCTACCAAGTCCTGCAACTGTTCTTTCAACTCTATTAACTCAGCTGGCGCCATCCTGTAGGGAGGAATAGAGATAGGTCTGGTACCTGGCAGCAATTCAATTTCAAACCCTATTTCCCTATCAGGTGGTAGTCCTGGCAAATCGTCTGGGAACACATCGAGAAATTCTCGGACTACTGGTACTGTGGCTGGTTCCCTAACCTGACTGTCTAGCTCTCTCACATGAGCTAGAAACCCCTGACAACCCCTCCTAAGCAAACGACGAGCCTGAAGGGCTGAAATCATACCTCTGGGTGTACCTCTCCTGTCTCCTCTGAAGACACACTCTGACCCATCCTGGTCTCTGAGACTCACTAGCTTCTCTCTACAGTCCAAAGTAGCACTATATGCAGATAGCCAATCCATCCCTAGAATGACATCAAAATCTGTCAAGTCTAGAACCACAAGGTCAGCTGGAAGGCATCTACCCTCTATGAATACTGGACTGAAACGACAGACTGACACTGCCACTGATGGGTCACATCTAGGTCCACTGACCCAGAGAGGATACTCTAACTCAGAACTGATCAAACCCAACCTCTCTATGGCTCTCGAAGCAATAAAGGAATGAGAAGCACCGGGGTCCATCAAAGCATACACATCTGAACACCCAATGATGAGATTACCTGACACCACTGTGTTCGACGTGTTAGCCTCCTCCTGTGTCACTGTGAAAATCCGTGCTGGGGCTACCGGATTTCCACCTTGGGAACCTGCTGCTGAAGTAGAGGCTACCCCTCTCCCTCTACCTCTGCCACTAGTCTGAGGCATGACTGGAGCTGCTGGCCGTACAACTGGCTGTACCACACTGCCTGAACTCATCTGCTGGGATGGTGCAAAAGTCATCTGCGGACAATCCCAAGCAATATGCCCTTCCTGTCCACATCGAAAACAAGCTGTAGATCCCAACCGACAAACTCCTCCATGTGGTTTTCCGCATCGTCTGCAGACTGGAGCTGTGCCAGAGCTTGAGCCACTACCTATTCCCAAACCTGACTTGACTTTATTCCAGAACTTACTCTTTGTTCCTTTTGCTCTATCCCATCTTTTACTACTTGGTGTGGGGGCTTTAGAACCCGAAGCCTGTGCCTTTGACTGTTTCTGAATATTGGCACTAGCTTCCATTTTCCTGGCTGCGTCTACTATCGTATGGAAACTCTCCTTTTCTGCTGGAAGAATCAAGGAAGCATACCTGGGATGCAGTCTCATCGTATATCTCCTTGCTTTCTTCTGATCAGTATCATAGGCTTGACCCACGTACTGAAGCAAATCCAGGAACTTATCTGTAAATTCATCAACACTCATCTCATCTGTCTGTCTCAATTGTTCAAATTCAATGACTTTCATCTCCCTCGAACTGTCAGGAAAAGCCCACCCTGCAAACTCATTGGCGAACTCTCCCCATGACATGCTGTCCATTCTAGGCTCCACATAATTCTTAAACCATTCTCTGGCCTTCTTGCATTTTATTGTGAAACCTGCCATCTCAATGGCTCTCCTATCATCTGCTCCCAATTCACCGGTTATCATCCTAACTGCTCTGAGGTAATCAAATGGATCATCTCCTGTGTTGTATTTAGGAGCATCCAATTTCAAGTACTCCGTCATTTGGACTGTACCTCCAGATGAGCTAGGGTCATGTCTGTCAACAACAGGGGCTACTGGTTCTGGTGGTGGTACTGGGTCATTTGGTTCTGGGTGTGCTGCACTTGGATGGGTAGGGGAAGAGGGATACATAGGATATGGTGGATAGTAAGGATAAGGCATATATGGCATGTAAGGAGGATATGGGACAAAACTAGAGTACTCCGACATACCTCCCATCGGATACTCTGGATAGCCAAAACCTGAGGTCTGAGCACCTCCCTGCGACTCTCCCATACCTTCCTCAAAACTGCCTATACCCATGCTGTCATCTCTAGACTGATCAATCTCCATAGCTTCCCTCCTTTCCTCTGATCTTCCTCCCCTAACTGTTCCTCTTCTGCTCTCGTCGACAGACCTTCTCGGGTCTATTGACATACCTTCCCTGCTAGATCTCTGAGACCTTGCCCTTGGCAATGCAGGAGGACGAGCAGCTGGTCTCTCACTCTCTGGTGGGACTCCAGTCAATCGAGCTGATCGACGAGTTCCTCGCATCTTTATTCTGGAAACACAACATATAACATACCACTTTAGCACATAAACATCACATAGCACTCATACACATGCAACACTCATGGCATATCATAGCAGATAGGACTCAAGACCCTATCCTAGTGGACATGATTTCCTATTGTGCTTGACCACTTCTAACCTATCTGAGCCCAACACTGTCTCTATAGGTCCGATCATGTGAACCTAGGGCTCTGATACCAATCTGTAACGACCCCAAAATGGACCGTCACCGGCGCTAGGATTCAGGTCGGCTTAAGGCCGCCAGAACCCGTAGCAAGCCTGCTATACTTTCTGTGTACCTGTAAACCTCATACATGATCATACATTTTCTGTGAAAATAAAACTCTTTTCTGAACCAAGGCTTAACCTGTGCATGCACTATCTCTGTACTCTGTACTCATGTACTCTGTACTCTGTATCCCTGACTAGAGCTTGCTCTAGATGGGTTAACTCATACCTGTTAAGCCTGGTTTTCACATACAAGAAAACATATATACATATACAGATCATGTACAAAACATATATCACTAGGTCAAGCAACAACTATTACATCTCTTTAATATTACATGTCCACTCTAAGCTATTACAGATCTCTTTACTTTTCCTGTACTCTGCTGGACTGTCCCTGTACACTGTACACTGAACCTGCAAAACTGGGGTTAAGGGAGTGGGATGAGCTCTATAGCCCAGTGAGTAGAACAGTAAAACATTTCAGTAAAATATGATCTCATGGAATGCACCATATCACAGACAAGCCACATCAAGAGTAAACCTGTCACCACATAGTCCCAGTAACTCTGTGCCAGGGCGTAGAATCGAGCACCTGGTCTTCCTGTCATATATGTATATGTGTATATAACACCTGTGTACTTACCATTGCCAGGGCGTAGTCAAAGGCTCCTGGACTTTACTATATACCTGCCAGGGCGTAGTCAAAGGCTCCTGGACTTCTCTATACCTGCCAGGGCGTAGTCAAAGGCTCCTGGACTTCCTGTCTGAGACTATTGGATCATTCAGCATTCACTCACATCACCAAATAACAATGCAATGCAACATATTCGTGACTACTAATGCAATCAACCTATGGCATAACATGATGCATGAGATATGCTAAAAGCAATTTGTGGTTCAATTAAAAGTCATAAGTTTAGTTCCACTCACCTCGGGCTAACTGGACTGACTCTGCAGGCTCTAGAGCAGAACTCACTGCTGCTCTCTCTGGTTCCTCTGGTCTGTACCTATACAGATAAACGCACATGAGGGACCAAACTAGCTTATGACTAACTCTATTTAAACTCCCCAAGAATCCCCTAAAACACTCTCTAATAGGCATGCAAAGCAAGCAAAGGAAAGCTGGATAGAACACTTTCGGCGGCAGGTTCGGCGGCCGAAAGTCCTCTCCAGAGACGAAACTCAAGCACCTTCGGCGGCACCTTCGGCGGCCGAATCCCCCAAACAGAGCCGAAGATGCAAAACAGGCTGTGGCAGCCAAGCCACCATGCAAGAGGTTCGGCGGCCGAATGAACCTTCGGCTGCCGAACCTGAGTTCGTCCAGAACTCAGCTTCAACAACAAACCATCTCCTCCTTTCCGTCAATAACTCCAAACAGGCATATACCAACTCCTCAACACACATATACATAAGTATATGATCACAGGGGTCCAAAACTATCTAATAACCCCAAACAACAAATCAAACATAACACAGAAACATGTATACATGCATAAAGCATCAAAACTATCATTAATAACCGAAGCATACATCTCCTTCCACAAATCCCCCTAAAACCTTCAGAAAACATAAAAACATGTTCAAGAGCATCACTTACCTCCTGTTATACGAAGATAAACACTCTGATCAAAGGAAACGAACCACCTCTCTTCACACTCTCAAACTCTCAAAAACTTAGTTTTTGTTTTCTTCAACACTTTCAAAATCTCTTGCACACTCGCTAACTCTTGCATGAGCTGCTCAAACTCAGCAAATAAACCAGGGGAGACGTGGCCAACGTCTGGACATGAGCTGGTGATAACACCTGTCCAAAATGCTGACTAAGGGATACAAAACTGCTGGCTAAGCAACTCAGCTTCGGCTGCCGAATCGCATGCAAAACCATGCAACATTCGGGGGCCGAATCTGAACTTCGGAAGCCGAACATTGAGCACTTTCGGCGGCCGAACTTATCTTCGGCGGCCGAACTTGACTCCTCTGCCTTGGTTCATTTCACCTCAAAACGATCAAACTGTAAAACCATAAAACACATCATAACACGTAGAAAACATAACTCCTACCCTTATATAGAATCCCAACACCCCGGATTCCACCAGACAATAGAAATTCCGGTGCCGGATTCTAACCGGGTATTACAGTATAAGCTGGATTTACCTACTTCTATGGAGAGAATTCACCCGGTCTTTCATGTTTCTATGCTACGGCAGTTTGTGTCAGATCCGAATCAGGTTCTGAGTGAGCCTGAGGTGGAGATTCATACAGATCTCACCTATATAGAGCAGCCAGTGTGGATTCTGGACACGCAGATCAGACAGCTAAGGAACAAGGACATTCCGATGGTGAAAGTTCTGTGGAACCACCATAATCTAGAAGAGTGTACGTGGGAGACGCGGGAGTCTATGCTCCAGCAGTATCCATATTTGTTTTGAGGTTAGTTTCCTCCTTTTGATATGTTATTTGTTTGTTTCGGACATTCGAGGACGAATGTTCTTAAGGGGGGGAGAATGTAATACCCGGCTGGAGTCTGGCATCGGAATTCTACTTTTCGGTGGAGTCCAGGATGTCGGAAGTCTCTAGACAGGTTCGCTTTATGTTTTTCTACCATGTTTTGATATGTTCATTAAGTTTTACGCATAAGGAAATGAGTTTTTGAGTGAAATGAACCAAGGCAGAAAAGTCAGGTTCGGCCGCCGAAGTTGAGGTTCGGCCGCCGAACATACATGGCTTTCGGGTTCACGTGTGGCCGCCGAAGGTGGTCTGGCCAGCCACCCATAAATGGCCCTTAGTCGGTTGAAGCGGTCAGAGCACCGTTTCTTTTGCCTTCTGAGGTGAAACCCTATCCTTTGTGAGTTTTCTTTCATGTTTTCATTAAATCATGCAAAGATTTGATTAGTTTTCATGATTATTTGAAGGTTTTAAGCTAAACACTTAAAGTTGTGAAGTTTGGAGAGTTTGAAGGCAAGTTGCTCCAAAACTCCACGTTAGGATCCTTCATCTACTTGTTTTCACGAGGTAAGTGAAGATCCTGAGCTTGTTTTTATGTTTTCTGAAGGTTTTATGGGGTTTGATGGAGAGAGTTGCATGAATAGGGTTTTTTTGAGAGTTTTTGATGATTTATGTGTACAGCTTGTTTTTGTGTTGTGTGTTTGGGGTTGTTAGCTAGTTTTTGACCCCTTTGAGCATATACATGAGCTGAAAACTCTGTTCATGAGATCCATGAATGCGGCAGGGGCGTTAGTCAACCCGAACGGCATCACTAAGAACTCATAATGCCCATATCTGGTCCTGAAAGCTGTCTTTGGCACATCTGCCTCTTTGACTCTCAACTGATGATACCCGGATCTCAGATCTATTTTCGAGAAACAACCTGCTCCAGCTAGCTGGTCAAATAGATCATCAATCCTAGGTAGAGGATACCTATTCTTGGTAGTGACCTTGTTCAACTGTCTGTAGTCGATACAAAGTCTGAGGGATCCATCCTTCTTTCTGACAAAAAGCACTGGAGCACCCCAAGGTGAGGTACTAGGGCGGATGAAACCCTTATCTACCAAATCCTGTAACTGTTCTTTTAACTCCTTTAACTCTGCTGGCGCCATCCTGTAGGGAGGAATAGAGATAGGTCTGGTACCTGGCAGCAATTCGATTTCAAACCCTATGGTACACAAAAAAGAGTTTTTATTTTCACAGAAAATGTATGATCATGTATGAGATTTACAGGTACACAGAGAGTATAGCAGGCTTGCTATGGGTTCTGGCGGCCTTAAGCCGACCTGAATCCTAGCGCCGGTGACGGTCCATTTTTGGGTCGTTACAGGGGCAGCCTCTTCTTTAGTAGGTTCCTAAGGTGAATGTCCATCAGCCCCAGCTTGGATCTTCACTATGACACAGCAGGAGGCAAACACATCCAACACCGTGCTGTTAGGTAATCTCATCATTGGTTGTTCAGATGTGTATGCTTTAATGGACCCTGGTGCATCTCATTCTTTCGTTGGTTGTTCAGCCGTAGAGAGGTTGGGTTTGATAGTCTCTGGATTAGAGTGTCCCCTCTGGGTCAGTGGACCCAAGTGTGATCCATCAGTGGCAGAGTCAGTCTGCCAGTTTAGTCCAGTGTTTGTGGAGAGTAGATGCCTTCCAGCCGACCTTGTGGTTCTTAACTTGACGGATTTTGATGTCATTCTAGGGATGGATTGGCTATCTGCTCATGGTGCTACCTTGGACTGCAGAGACAAGGTAGTCAGGTTCAGAGATCAGGATGGGTCAGAGGTTGTCTTCAGAGGAGACAGGAGGGGTACGCCTAGAGGTCTGATATCAGCTATACAGGCTCGTAGGTTGCTCAGGAGAGGTTGTCAGGGGTTTCTAGCTCATGTGAGAGAGCTGGATAGTCAGGTTAGGGAGCCCGCCTCAGTGCCCGTAGTCAGAGAGTTCTTAGATGTCTTCCAAGACGAGCTTCCAAGACTACCACCTGCTAGGGAGATAGAGTTTGAAATAGAATTGATGCCTGGAACCAGACCGATCTCTATCCCTCCCTACAGGATGGCGCCAGCAGAGTTGAAGGAGCTAAAGGAGCAGTTGCAAGAGTTGGTAGACAAGGGTTTCATCCGACCGAGTACCTCACCTTGGGGTGCTCCAGTGCTGTTTATAAAAAAGAAGGATAGATCCTTGAGACTTTGTATTGACTACAGGCAGTTGAACAAAGTCACTACCAAGATTAAGTATCCATTACCTAGGATCAACGATCTATTTGACCAGCTAGCAGGAGCAGGTTGTTTCTCCAAGATAGATTTGAGATCCGGATACCATCAGCTGAGAATCAGGGAAGACGATGTGCCGAAGACGGCGTTCAGGACCAGATATGGGGATTATAAGTTCCTAGTAATGCCGTTTAGGCTGACCAATGCCCCTGCAGCATTCATGGATCTCATGAACAGAGTTTTTAGCCAGTATCTGGATCACTTTGTTATTGTCTTCATTGATGATATCTTAGTGTATTCTAGAAATGCAGAGGAGCATGCCCATCATCTAAGGTTAGTTCTGCAGACCCTGAGGGAGCACGGCTTGTATGCCAAGTTCTCCAAGTGTGAATTCTGGTTGAGGAGCATCTCATTCTTGGGGCATGTTATATCAGAAAACGGAATTGAAGTGGACCCCAAAAAGGTAGAAGCTATAGCCAATTGGCCTAGACCCACTACAGTAACAGAGATAAAGAGCTTTTTGGGTTTGGCAGGTTACTACAGGAGGTTCGTTCAGGACTTCTCTAAAATTGCCGCTCCTATGACCAGATTAACCAAGAAGAATCAGAAGTTTGTGTGGTCTGATCAGTGCGAGGAGAGCTTTGAAGAGCTGAAGAAAAGGTTGATGTCAGCACCGGTGTTAGCTCTGCCTACCAGTAATGAAGACTTCACAGTGTTTTGTGATGCGTCCCGTGTGGGATTGGATTGTGTGTTAATGCAAAATGAGAGGGTAATTGCTTATGCTTCTAGGCAGCTAAAGAAGTATGAGTTGAATTATCCTACACATGACCTAGAGATGGCAGCTGTGATCTTTGCACTCAAGATGTGAAGATATTACCTTTATGGGGTAAAGTGTGAGATCTTCACAGATCATAAGAGCTTGCAGTATATCTTGAGTCAGAGAGAGTTGAATCTGAGGCAGAGAAGATGGGTGGAACTGCTTAGTGACTATGATTGCAAAATTCAATACCATCCGGGTAGGGCAAATGTTGTGGTAGATGCCCTAAGCCGGAAGTCACTTGGCAGTCTATCCCATATTACAGCAGAGAGGAGACTGGTGGTGAGGGAATTCTATAAGCTCATTAATGAAGGGCTGCAGTTGGAGTTATTTGGTACAGGTGCTTTGATAGCCCAGATGAGAGTGACACCTGTGTTTCTGGAGCAGGTGGCTCAAAAATAGCATGAGGACCCAGAGTTAGTGAAAATTAGCAGGACTGTTCAGTTAGGCAAGAATGAGGAGTTCAGATTCGACAACAAGGGGATCCTCCGCTATGGGAGTAGATTATGTGTACCAGATGACGTGAGTCTAAAAGGTGACATTATGAGAGAGGCTCATAATGCTAGATACAGCGTTCAACCTGGAGCCACCAAGATGTATCAAGATCTGAAGAGAGTCTATTGGTGGCCAGCTATGAAGAGAGAAGTGGCACAGTTTGTGTCCGCCTGCGAAGTATGTCAGAGGGTGAAACTGGAACATCAGAAGCCGGCTGGAACGCTTAACCCACTGCCGATTCCAGAGTGGAAATGGGAGAATATAGCTGTAATACCCGGCTAGACTCCGGTATCGGAATTCCTACCACCCGGTGGAATCTCGGATGTCGAAAGCCTCTAGTAGGGTAGAAACATGTTTTCATAAAATGTTTTAATGTATTTCATGATTTTAAGTAAAAAGGTAATGAGTTTTTGCATGAAAACAACCTTGGAGGAAAACTCAGGTTCGGCCGCCGAACATGCATTCGTTTTGGGTGTGCTTTAGGCCCCGAAAGCATAAGTGAGGGAAGTCCAGGTTCGGCCGCCGAACCTCAAGTTCGGCCGCCGAACATGACATGCATGCGGAGGCACTTTCGGCTCCCGAACGTGGCCTGGCTAGCCACCTATAAAGGGGTCCCTTAGCCGAAAACGGGCGAGTTTTTCTCCCTATTTTCGGCCAAGGTGAGCTCTCCGCCATCCCTCACCGGTTTTGAGTTCCTTCCTTCAAATCTTTCTCGATTTTCATTAGTTTTACCCTTATTTTAAAGATTTTGAGCATTTGAGCAAGTTTTGGAGCTTGGAGGTTCAAGGAACTCTCTCTCCCATTTTTCCGAGCTAGGGTCGTTCTCCTCTCGATCTTCAAGAGGTAAGGGCCGATCTTGAGCTTATGGCATGTTTTAAGTAAGTTTTAAGTAGATCTATAGGGTAGAATGCATGTTTAGCTCATGGTTAGGTTTATGGGTTATGTTATGTTTTTGGACAATGTGGATGCTTGATGTGTTGTAGATGGAGTTTTAAGATAGTTTGATGCCCCTAGGAACTTGTATGCTTGAGTATGTATGTTGTAGATTAGGAGAAATGCATGGTTGGATGGTTTTGGGAGGCAAATGTGCATGAGGAACCAAGTTTCTGCCCTTTGGCAGAAACCAGGTTCGGCAGCTGAAAGACTTTCGGCCGCTGAACCTGCCTGGGAGGCCAGCCTTTCGGCTGCCGAAGCCTGCCCCCGAAAGAGGACTTTCGTCTCTGAAGGGCAGTTTCGACCGCCGAAAGTGCCGCCGAACATGCATGAGTTTCGTCTCTGTCTGGAAGTTTCGGCCGCCGAAGGTGCCGCTGAACCTGCCTGACTTTCGGCTCTGGAGGGACTTTCGGCCGCCGAACCTGCCGCCGAAAGTGCCCTGTCCAGCCTTCCTCTGTATGTTTTTCTATGATTGTTTCATGATGTTTTAAGGGGTTTTTGGGGAATAGTTTAGAGTTATGTTCATGTATGTTTGGTCCCTCATTTGAGTCCACCTGTGTAGGTTCGGACCCGAGGAACCGAGGACCCCAGCAGTGAGTCAGCTGCTCCAGTGTCTGGTCAGAGCTATCCAGAGGTGAGTGGAATAACCCATTACGTTTTTAAAGCAAATAAATGGACATTTAGCATGATTCACGCATCATTTATGCCATGAGATATACTAGGCTGTTACATTAGAATTTACGAATATGTTGCATTGCATACTCTACTATTGTTGTTATGGATGAATGTTGGATGATCCATAGTCCTCGATCTATGATGTGACGATGTGATATGTACGGTACGGAATGTAAGACCAGTGGGACCCATTCTACGTTCGCTGGCACTATGTAAGAGAAAGACCAAGACCCATTCTACATTCTGGCACATTGGAATGTTATGTTATGCCATGTAAGAGAAAGACCAGGACCCATTCTACGTTCTGGCATAGTTGGACTATGTAGAGGACTATTGGTGACAAATTCATCCTTGATGTGATATGATTGTGATGTGATGCATTCCATGTTATCATATGTTTTAAATGTTTTATTATTCTGCTCACTGGGCTCTAGTAGCTCACCCCTCTCCCAAATTCCCCAGGTTTGCAGGTACAGGGTAGACCAGGAGGTCCGCAAGAGTAATGAAGTCATGTGTATGTAATAGATAGAGTGTGGACATGATAAATTGAAAAATGATGTAAAGTTATGAATAGTTATGAAATGTAATGATATTGAGGATTAGAGATTGTGCTTGACTCTATGTATAAGGTATCCCTTTTAATACATGATCTTAGATGTTTTAATGACGTTTATGTAAACCAACTCAACATATGTTGTACCGCCCATTGGGGCATTAATGAGATCCCACAGAGGTGTCAATGCTTATGATTATGACTATGTTCAGTGCATGCACAGGTTGAGTTTGGTGTATGTTAGAATGTATGAAAGAAAAGTTTTAATTTTTATGTATATTATTGATCATGTATGGGATTAATCAGGTTTACAGGTTTTATGTCAGGCTTGCTACGGGTTCCGGCGGCCTTAAGCCGACCTAGATCCTAGCGCCGGTAGCGGTCCGTTTTCCGGGTCGTTACAGAATGGTATCAGAGCCCTAGGTTCATAGGATCGGACCTAGAGTGTCGGGCTCATAGATGTTCTAGAAGGTCAAGCACAATAGGAAGATCATGTCTACTAGGATAGGATGTGGAGTCTTGTCTTGTATGATGATGTGAAATGCCATGATTATATACATGTGCATTGATGCTATGATATGAATGATGTATATGTGATGCGGGTTCATGTGTTTCCACATGAACCATATGATGCTAATGTTTGTGTGATGTGTACTGTTTTTCAGAAAACAGGATGAGAGAAACCCGTCGATCTGCAAGATTGACTGGAGTACCACCTGAGGATGAGGGCACGAGCGCCCGTCCTCCTGCATTGCCTAGGGCAATGTCATGTAGATCAAATAGAGAAAGAGTGTCAAGGGACCCTAGAAGGTCTTTTGATGCTAGCAGAAGGGGGACTGATAGAGGAGGAAGTTCTTCAGATGTGAGGGAGGTTATGGAAGAGGATCAGAGGAGGGATGGGAATCTGGATGTCAGCATGGCGGAAGAAGGGACAGGGGAGTCACAAGGAGGCGCTCAGGCCTCGGGGTATGGTTTTCCACCCCATTATCTACCCTTCCCACAGGGTTCAGGGTATCCAATGGGAGGCACATCGGATTATTCCAGCTTTAACCCCTACCCTACCTACATGCCTTATCCACCTTTCTATCCACCTTACACACAGTACCCAGCTTATCCACCCTCACCCTTCTATCCTAACTCGGCAAACCCCACCTCGGGGAATGCTGCTGTAACAGCCCGAAAACCGGTACCCCTATGTAACGGCCCGAACCATCACTGGCACTAGGATCGAGATCTGGTTAAGGCTGCCGGGACCCGTAGCAAGCCGACTATACTCTCTGTGTACCTGATAAATCCCATACATGATCAAAGATACTCAACAATCCTGTAAAACTCTCCAGGCTTAACTACTGCTACTTAGATATACCAATCTGAAATGGCCCTCAGGGCCTATACCAGTGACTACTATCTGCTGTGGGTCAAGGGATTGAAACCCTTTTAATCTGTCACACAATCCACTGGTATCTCATCAAAGCCATACATTAAGCCTGATACACACATTTCTCATCAAGAAACGTAAAACAGGATTCATGTACAAGGGATTAATCATACATCACACTAAAGCAAAGACACTAGGGAAAGCACAAGTCTATCCAGTACATGACAGTACATATCTATACATTACATTACAACTAATCTTTTATTTACATCATGTCCACTACGCTATTACAAACATACATTCATGCATAGCTTTCTTTATTCTTGTTGACTCTGACTTCCCATAGCTATCTCGGAACCTGCAAAACTGGGGTTAAGGGAGTGGGATGAGCTCTATAGCCCAGTGAGGAGGAACAATAAAACAATTCATTCATTACATGCTCTCATGGAATGCATCACATCACAAACATGTCATCTCACGGATGAATTTGTCACCAATAGCCCTCTACTACATGTCATAATATGTCCTGCTGTGCCAAGGAGACTAGGTCATCACCTGGACTTCTCTTATCTGACTGGCTATCTGTCTATCTCATAGTACCAGGAGCGACCTGGACTGTCCAGGAGCGACCTGGTATGGCTAGCTCATGCTATATCTCATCTGATCTCATAGTATCTCTGCTCATATCAAGGGCTAAGGATCATCCAACATTCATCCACACAAATATCATCTTATGCAATGCATCATATTCGTGGATTCTAATGCAACACAACCTAATTCATAACATGGCATTTGATGATGCATGGATCATGCTAGAAACGTGTCATTTCTCAATTTAAAACATCAAGTTTAGTTCCACTCACCTGTAGCCATTGCTTGGCTAACTCTGGGCTACCTCTAACTCTGAAGCAGCTACTACTGCTAAACACCTCGGTTCCTCGGGTCCAATCCTACAATGGAGGACTCAAATGAGGCACCAAACATATTCTATGCAACTGATACACGACTCCCCAAAACCCCTCTAGAACACCTCAAAACATGCATGCAAAACAAGCAAAGGAAGGTTAGACAGGACACCTTCGGCAGCACCTTCGGCGGCCGAATGTCTCCTCCAGAGACGAAAGTCGGGCATGTTCGGCGGCCGAATCCTCCTTCGGCTGCCGAACCTGAGTTCATCCAGAACTCAGCTTCGTGCAGCATAAACACGCCTCCCACACCTTCCAATCCTTCCCAACATGCATCCAACCTCTCTAACTCAGCCATATCTCAAAACAACAAGCATATAGGAGCTTAAGACAACTTAAACTCCAACAAACAAGCTCAGCAAGCAAACATAAAGCATAAAGGGTCCATAAACCCAAATATGCACAACCATGCAAACTCATGCATAAACTCCCTTTTCCCTTCATAAAACTCATAGAAAACAGTATAAAAACCAAGGAGCAACACTTACCTCTTGAAGAACAAAGGCTAGTGTGATCCAAACTCGAAGATATGGAGATCCAAGCTCCAAACTTTCAAACTCTTCAAAAACACATAAAACTTACTTAAAACTTGTTTACCTTTGAAAGATTTGATAAAAAAACCATGAAAACAATCCAAGGAGATCAAGAACTCACCTAGGCCAGAAAGAGAGAAGAATCCTCCTCCTTTTTTCTGGACTCGGTGCCCTTTATAGATGAACAACCGCCTCAGCTTCGGCAGCCGAATCGTATGCCAAACCATGCAACGTTCGGCGGCCGAACTCAGACTTTCGGGGGCCGAATCTCGGGCACTTTCGGCGGCCGAACATTACCTTCGGCGGCCGAACATGGCAAAATGCCTCCTTGGCCTTTTCTCTTCAAAACTCAATCCATTTCCATTCTAAACCTTTAAAACACTCGAAAACATTTTAGAAAACCTTTCTCTTACCCTTCTAAAAACCGCTGACATCCTCGCATTCCACCGGACGGTAGGAATTCCGATGTCTGAATCTAGCCGGGTATTACAGCTGCACCCCCACCTCCACCACCTACAGAACCAGCAGCCCCAGTTACTCAACCTTCTAGGCCTAGCTCAGCCGGTGGGAGCAAAGTAAAGATGACAGATTACCTTAAGCTGGATGCTCCCAAATACAAGTCAGGGGATGATCCCTTTGAGTACCTGAGAGTAGTGAAGACAATAACTGATGAGCTAGGGGCAGATGACAGCAGGGCCATTCAGATGGCAGGGTTCACCTTAAAGTGCAAAAAGGCACGGGAATGGTTCAAGTGTTATGTGGACCCGAGACTAGACGGCATGACATGGGAAGAATTTGCAAATGAGTTTGCTGGATGGGCTTTTCCAGACAGTTCTAGAGAACTGAAGATGATTGAGTTTGAGCAGCTGAGGCAGACAGAACACATGAGTGTAGAGGAGTTCACGGATAAATTCTTGAAGCTATTGCCTTTTTCAGGGCAAGCTCTAGATACAGATTCGAAGAAAGCCAAGAGATATGTTATGAAACTGCATTCTAGGTACTCCTCTTTGATTCAGTCAGTTGAGAGGGAAAGTTTCCACACTGTGGTGGATATGGTGTGAAGGATGGAGGCTAGTGCTATAGTTGAGGGGTCAGTGAAGCAGTCAATGACCCAGTCTTCAGGGGTTAAGACCCCAGGCAGAGGAGGGCCAGGTCTCTCTTCTCAGAGCTCAGGTAGCAAGAGGTGGAATAACACCACCAAGAAGCCGAAAAAGAACAAGTTCTGGAGTAAGTTGAAGTCCGGTCTGGGATTAGGCGGTGGCTCGAGCTCAGGCTCAGATGGTACAGAATGCCTAAGGTGTGGGAGGCCACACAAAGGAGTGTGTCGGGCTGGGACTAATGCATGTTTCAGATGTGGACAGGAGGGACACATGGCTCGGGAGTGTCCTAGAGCACCTTTTATGGGCCAGCCCCAGCAGACAGCTTCTGGTAGTGTGGCACAGCCAGTGGCTCCAGCCACAACTCAGGGCAGTGGCAGAGGTAGAGGGAGAGTGTAACGATCCGAAAATCGGACCGCTACCTGCGCTAGGATCCAGGTCGACTTAAGGCCACCGGGACCCGTGGCAAGCCTGACATGTAACCTGTAAACCTGTTTAATCCCATACATGATCAACAATCATACATAAAAATTAAAACTTTTCTTTCATTCATACACCAAACTCAACCTGTGCATGCACTGATCATAAACATAACTATAAACATTGATCCCTCTGTGGGACCTCATCAATGCCCCCAATGGGTGGCATAACATGTGTTGAGTTGGTTAAACATAAACACCAATAAACATTAAGATCATGTATCAAAAGGGATTACAACACACATAGGGTCAAGCACAATCTCTAATCCTCAAGGTCATTACATTACATAACTATTCACAACTCTACATCATTATACAATTTGTCATGTCCACATTCTAGCTATTACATACACAAGACTTCATTACTCTGGCTGACCTCCTGGTCTACCCTGTACCTGCAAGCCTGGGGGTTAAGGGAGAGGGGTGAGCTACAAGAGCCCAGTGAGCAGAATAATAAAACATTTGGAACATATGATAACATGAAATGCATCACATCACAGCTAATCACATCAAGGATGAATTTGTCACCAATAGTCCTCTACATGGTCCAACTGTGCCAGGGGCGTAGAATGGGCCTCACTGGTCTTTCTCTTACATAATCATAACATAGCATAACATAACATTCCAACTGTGCCAGGGGCGTAGAATGGGCCTCACTGGTCTTCCGTACCGAATCATCATCATATCATAACATATGAGGACTAAAGGATCATTCAACATTCATCCGCATCATCAACATAGTATGCAATGCAACATATTCGTGAGTTCTAATGCAAGCACCCTATTATATCTCATGGCATTCATGATGCGTGAATCATGCTAAAACTGGTTTATTTATTTAAAAGCATAAGAGTTATTCCACTCACCTCTGGCTGAAGCTCTACTGACTCAGAAGCAGCTGAACTCACTGCTGGGGTCCTCGGTTCCTCGGGTCCGAACCTACACAGGTGGACTCAAATGAGGGACCAAACAACTAGAACATAACTTTAAAAACATCCCCCAAAAACCCCCTAGAACATCATGAAACAATCATAGGAAATCATGCAAAAGAGGGCTGGACAGGGCACTTTCGGCGGCATGTTCGGCGACCGAAAGTCCCTCCAGAGCCGAAAGTCAGGCAGGTTCGGCGGCACCTTCGGCGGCCGAAACTCCCAGACAGAGGCGAAACTCATGCATGTTCGGCGGCACTTTCGGCGGCCGAAACTCCCAGACAGAGACGAAAGTCTCCTTTCGGGGGCAAGCTTCGGCAGCCGAAGGCTGCTTCCACAAGCATGTTTAGCGGCCGAAAGTTCCTTCGGCTGCCGAACCTATGCATATACGCCTCCAAAACTTCCCAAACATGCATAAACCTATTCTACAACACACATAAACAATCATACCAGCTCCTAGGGGCTTCAAACCATCCTAAGCCCCATCTACAACACATCAAACATGCATTGGCAAGCCACATTGTTCAAAAACACAACATAAACTCATAAACCTAACTATAAGCTAAACATGCATTCTACCCCATAGATCTTTATAAAACTTACTTAAAACATGCAATGAGCTTAAGATCGGCTCTTACCTCTTGAAGATCGAGAGAGAGACGACCTACTCTTGGAGATGGGAGATTTTCAACTTCCTTGGATCTCTAAGCTCAAAACTTGCTCAAAACTTGAAAATCTTCAAAACAAGATGATAACTTGTGAAAATCGTGAAAGATTTGAAGGAAAAACTCAAAGATTGGTGAGGGACGGCGGAGAGCTCACCTTGGCCGACAATAGGGGGAAAAACTCGCCCATTTTCGGCTAAGGGACCCTTTTATAGTGGCTGGCCAGGCCACGTTCGGGGGCCGAACGTGCCTCCGCATGCATGCCATGTTCGGCGGTCGAACTTGAGGTTCGGCGGCCGAACCTGGACTTCCCTCACTTATGCCTTCGGGGGCCTAAGGCACACCCGAAATGCCTGCATGTTCGGTGGCCGAACTTGAGGTTCGGCGGCCGAACCTGGGTTTTCCTCCAAGGTTATTTTCATGCAAAAACTCATTTCCTTTCATGCTTAAAACCATAAAACACGTTAAAACATTTTATGAAAACATGGTTTTACCCTTCTAGAGGTTTTCGACATCCGAGATTCCACCGGACGGTAGGAATTCCGATACCGGAGTCTAGCCGGGAATTACAGAGAGGGGCAGCCTCTTCTTCTGGTTCCCGAGGTGAAGGTCCATCAGCTCCAGCCAGGATCTTCACCATGACTCAGTAGGAGGCTAACACATCCAACACCGTGGTGTCAGGTAATCTCGTCATTGGGTGTTCTGATGTGTATGCATTAATGGACCCGGGTGCATCTCATTCTTTTATTGCTCCGAGAGCCGTTGAGAGGTTGGGTCTGATAGTCTCTGACTTAGAGTGTCCCCTATGGGTCAGTGGACCCAAGTGTGACCCGTCAGTGGCAGAGTCAGTCTGCCAGTACAGTCCAGTTTTTGTTGAGGGAAGATGCCTCTCCGCCGACCTTGTGGTTCTAGATTTGACAGACTTTGACGTCATTCTAGGGATGGATTGGCTATCTACCCATGGTGCTACCTTGGACTGCAGAGACAAGGTAGTCAGGTTCAGAGATCAGAACGGGTCAGAGGTCGTCTTTAGAGGAGACAAGAGGGGTACACCTAGAGGTCTGATATCAGCTCTTCAGGCTCGTAGGTTGCTTAGGAAAGGATGTCAAGGGTATTTGGCTCATGTGAGAGAGCTAGATAGTCAGGTCAGGGAGCCAGCCTCGGTGCCAGTTGTCAGAGAGTTTCAGGATGTTTTTCCAGACGAGATTCCAGGTTTACCACCTGCTAGGGAGATAGAGTTCGAGATAGAGTTGATGCCTGGAACTAGACCGATCTCTATCCCTCCCTACAGGATGGCCCCAGCCGAGTTGAAGGAGTTGAAAGAGCAGTTACAAGAGTTGGTAGAAAAGGGCTTCATCCGACCGAGTACCTCACCTTGGGGTGCTCCAGTCTTGTTTGTGAAAAAGAAGGATGGATCCCTTAGACTTTGTATCGACTACAGGCAGTTGAACAAAGTCACTACCAAGAACAGGTACCCTCTGCCAAGGATCGACGATCTATTCAACCAGCTAGCAGGAGCGGGTTGTTTCTCCAAAATAGATCTGAGATCGGGGTACCATCAGCTAAGGATAAGGGAGGAAGATGTGTCAAAGACAGCTTTCAGGACCAGATATGGGCATTATGAGTTCCTTGTGATGCCGTTCGGGTTAACCAACGCCCCTGCAGCATTCATGGATCTCATGAACAGAGTGTTTAGTCAATACCTGGATCACTTTGTTATTGTCTTCATAGATGATATCTTGGTGTATTCCAGGAATGCAGAGGAGCATGCCCATCATCTGAGGTTAGTTCTGCAGACCTTGAGGGAACATGGCTTGTATGCCAAGTTTTCTAAGTGTGAGTTCTGGCTGAGGAGCATTTCATTCTTGGGGCATGTAGTGTCAGAAAATGGAATAGAGGTGGACCCCAAGAAGGTAGAAGTTGTGGCTAACTGGCCTAGACCCACTTCAGTGACAGAGATTAGAAGTTTCTTGGATTTGGCAGGTTACTACAGGAGGTTCGTTCAGGACTTCTCAAAGATTGCAGCTCCTCTGACCAGATTAACCAGGAAGAACCAGAGGTTTGTGTGGACCGACCAGTGTGAAGAGAGCTTTGAGGAGCTCAAGAAGAGGTTGACTTCAGCACCAGTGTTAGCCCTGCCATCTAGTAATGAAGACTTCTCAGTGTTTTGTGATGCGTCCCGTGTGGGACTGGGTTGTGTGCTAATGCAGAATGAAAGGGTGATTGCTTATGCTTCTAGACAGCTGAAGAAGCATGAGTTGAATTACCCCACACATGACCTAGAGATGGCAGCAGTAATCTTTGCACTCAAGATGTGGAGGCACTACCTCTATGGGGTTAAATGTGAGATCTTTACAGATCATAAGAGCCTGCAGTACATCCTGAGTCAAAGAGATTTGAACTTGAGACAGAGAAGATGGGTGGAGCTGCTGAGTGACTATGATTGCAAGATTCAGTACCATCCGGGTAAGGCGAATGTTGTGACAGATGCCTTAAGCCGAAAATCACTCGGTAGTTTATCCCACATATCGACAGAGAGGAGGCTAGTGGTGAAGGAGTTTTACAAGCTCGTTGAGGAAGGTCTACAGTTGGAGTTGTCTGGTACAGGTGCTTTGGTAGCCGAGATGAGAGTGGCACCCGTGTTTCTGGAGCAGGTGGCTCAGAAACAGCATAAGGACCCAGAGTTAGTGAAGATTGCTAGGACTGTTCAGTCAGGCAAAGATAGTGAGTTCAGATTCGACAGCAAAGGGATCCTCCGCTATGGGAGCAGACTATGTGTACCAGATGACATAGGGCTAAAAGGAGACATTATGAGAGAGGCTCATAATGCATGATACAGCGTTCACCCGGAGCCACCAAGATGTATCAAGATCTGAAGAAGGTTTATTGGTGGCCAGCTATGAAGAAAGAAGTGGCACAGTTTGTGTCAGCCTGCGAAGTGTGTCAGAGGGTGAAGCTGGAACATCAGAAGCAGGCTGGAATGCTTAACCCGCTACCTATTCCAGAGTGGAAATGGGAGAATATAGCTATGGACTTCGTAGTGGGGTTACCGGCGGCGTCCAACAGATTGGACTCCATATGGGTGATTGTGGACAGACTCACCAAATCTGCTCACTTCATCCCTGTCAGGAGTGGCTATTCTGTGGACAAGTTGGCGCAGGTGTATGTCGATGAGATCGTCAGACTGCATGGGGTTCCTATTTCGATAGTGTCCGATAGAGGGCCCCAGTTCACCTCCAGATTTTGGCGGAGTCTGCAGAACGCCATGGGTACCAGGTTGGATTTTAGCACTGCTTTCCATCCACAGACGGACGGACAATCAGAGAGGACCATCCAGACAATAGAGGATATGCTCAGAATGTGTGTGCTGGACTTTGGCGGTTCTTGGAGGCAGCATCTACCTTTGGTGGAGTTTGCCTACAATAACAGCCATCATGCTAGCATCGGGATGGCTCCATATGAAGCTTTGTATGGGAGGAAGTGCAGATCACCTGTTTGCTGGGAAGAAGTTAGAGAAAAGGCCTTGGCAGGGCCTGAGCTAGTAGAGATTACCAGCAGGGTAGTACCCATAATCAGAGAAAGGATCAAGACTGCTGCAAGCAGACAGAAGAGTTATGCAGACATCCGCAGAAGACAGGTAGAGTTTCAGGAGGGGAATCTGGTATTGCTCAAGGTGTCTCCTATGAAAGGAGTGGTTCGCTTTGGGAAGAAAGGTAAACTAGCCCTACGATACATTGGACCCTTTGAAATCTTGCAAAAGATTGGGAATGTGTCGTACAAGCTGGATTTACCTGCTTCTATGGAGAGAATCCATCCGGTTGTCCATGTTTCCATGTTGAGGAAGTTTGTGTCAGATCCGGGCAAGGTTCTTAGTGAGCCTGATGTGGAGATCCAAGAAGATCTCACTTATGTTGAGCAGCCAGTACGGATCATAGACACCCAGATCAGAAAGCTAAGGAACAAGGAAATCCCGATGGTGAAAGTCCTTTGGAACCACCACAATATGGAAGAATGCACCTGGGAGACACGGGAGTCCATGCTCCAGCAATACCCTTATCTTTTCTAAGGTTAGTTCCTTGTGAATTCTTGTGTTTTATATGTATGTTATGATGTATGCCTTGCTATGTGTTAGTTGGTGAACATTCGGGGACGAATGTTCTTAAGGGGGGGAGAATGTAATACCTGGCTAGACTCCGGTATCGGAATTCCTACCACCCGGTGGAATCTCGGATGTCGGAAGCCTCTAGTAGGGTAGAAACATGTTTTTATAAAATGTTTTAATGTATTTCATGATTTTAAGTAAAAAGGAAATGAGTTTTTGCATGAAAACAACCTTGGAGGAAAACTCAGGTTCAGCCGCCGAACCTCTAGTTCGGTCGCCGAACATGCATGCGTTTCGGGTGTGCTTTAGGCCCCGAAAGCATAAGTGAGGGAAGTCCAGGTTCGGCCGCCGAACCTCAAGTTCGGCCGCTGAACATGGCATGCATGCGGAGGCACTTTCGGCTCCCGAACGTGGCCTGGCCAGCCACCTATAAAGGGGTGCCTTAGCCGAAAACGGGCGAGTTTTTCCCCCCATTTTCGGCCAAGGTGAGCTCTCCGCCATCCCTCACCGGTTTTGAGTTCCTTCCTTCAAATCTTTCTCGATTTTCATTAGTTTTACCCTTATTTTGGAGATTTTGAGCATTTGAGCAAGTTTTGGAGCTTGGAGGTTCAAGGAACTCTCTCTCCCATTTTTTCGAGCTAGGGTCGTTCTCCTCTCGATCTTCAAGAGGTAAGGGCCGATCTTGAGCTTATGGCATGTTTTAAGTAAGTTTTAAGTAAATCTATGGGGTAGAATGCATGTTTAGCTCATGGTTAGGTTTATGGGTTATGTTATGTTTTTGGACAATGTGGATGCTTGATGTGTTGTAGATGGGGTTTTAAGATAGTTTGATGCCCCTAGGAACTTGTATGCTTGAGTATGTATGTTGTAGATTAGGAGAAATGCATGGTTGGATGGTTTTGGGAGGCAAATGTGCATGAGGAACCAAGTTTCTGCCCTTTGGCAGAAACCAGGTTCGGCAGCCGAAGGACTTTCGGCCGCCGAACCTGCCTGGGAGGCCAGCCTTTCGGTTGCCGAAGCTTGCCCCCGAAAGAGGACTTTCGTCTCTAGAGGGCAGTTTCGGCCGCCGAAAGTGCCGCCGAACATGCATGAGTTTCGTCTCTATCTGGGAGTTTCGGCCGCCGAAGGTGCCGCTGAACCTGCTGCCGAAAGTGCCCTGTCCAGCCTTCCTTTGTATGTTTTTCTATGATTGTTTCATGATGTTTTAGGGGGGTTTTTGGGGAATAGTTTAGAGTTATGTTCATGTATGTTTGGTCCCTCATTTGAGTCCACCTGTGTAGGTTCGGACCTGAGGAACCGAGGACCCCAGCAGTGAGTCAGCTGCTCCAGTGTCTGGTCAGAGCTATCCAGAGGTGAGTGGAATAACCCATTACGTTTTTAAAGCAAATAAATGGACATTTAGCATGATTCACGCATCATTTATGCCATGAGATATACTAGGCTGTTACATTAGAATTCATGAATATGTTGCATTGCATACTCTACTGTTGTTGTTATGGATGAATGTTGGATGATCCATAGTCCTCGATCTATGATGTGACGATGTGATATGTACGGTACGGAATGTAAGACCAGTGGGACCCATTCTACGTTCGCTGGCACTATGTAAGAGAAAGACCAGAACCCATTCTACGTTCTGGCACTGTTGGACTATGTAGAGGACTATTGGTGACAAATTCATCCTTGATGTGATATGATTGTGATGTGATGCATTCCATGTTATCATATGTTTTAAATGTTTTATTATTCTGCTCACTGGGCTCTAGTAGCTCACCCCTCTCCCAAATTCCCCAGGTTTGCAGGTACAGGGTAGACCAGGAGGTCCGCAAGAGTAATGAAGTCATGTGTATGTAATAGATAGAGTGTGGACATGATAAATTGAAAAATGATGTAAAGTTATGAATACTTATGAAATGTAATGATATTGAGGATTAGAGATTGTGCTTGACTCTATGTATAAGGTATCCCTTTTAATACATGATCTTAGATGTTTTAATGACGTTTATGTAAACCAACTCAACATATGTTGTACCGCCTATTGGGGCATTAATGAGATCCCACAGAGGGGTCAATGCTTATGATTATGACTATGTTCAGTGCATGCACAGGTTGAGTTTGGTGTATGTTAGAATGTATGAAAGAAAAGTTTTAATTTTTATGTATATTCTTGATCATGTATGGGATTAATCAGGTTTACAAGTTTTATGTCAGGCTTGCTACGGGTTCCGGCGGCCTTAAGCGGACCTGGATCCTAGCGCCGGTGGCGGTCTGTTTTCCGGGTCGTTACAATAGCTATGGACTTCGTGGTGGGGTTACCGGCAACGTCCAACAGGTTGGACTCCATATGGGTGATTGTGGACAGATTGACCAAATCTGCTCACTTCATCCCTGTTAAGAGTGGCTACTCTGTGGATAAATTGGCGCAGGTATTTGTTGATGAAGTGGTCAGGTTGCATGGGGCTCCTGTTTCTATAGTGTCTGATAGGGGACCCTAGTTCACCTCCAGATTTTGGCGGAGTCTGCAGAAAGCTATGGGTACCAGGTTGGATTTTAGCACTGCTTTCCATCCGCAGACTGACGGACAGTCAGAGAGGACCATCTAGATAATTGAAGATATGCTCAAAATGTGTGTGCTAGATTTTGGCGGTTCTTGGAGGCAGCATCTACCTTTGGTGGAGTTTGCCTACAATAACAACTATTATGCTAGCATCGGGATGGCTCTTTATGAAGCTTTTTATGGGAGGAAGTGTAGGTCACCTGTTTGCTGGGAAGAAGTTGGAGAAAGGGCCTTAGCAGGGCCTGAGCTAGTAGAGATCACCAGCATAATAGTGCCCATCATCAGAGAAAGGATAAAGACTACTGTAAGTCGGCAGAAAAGCTATGCAGATGTCTGCAGGAAGCTTGTGGAGTTTCAGGAGGGAGATTTGGTATTGCTCAAGGTGTCTCCTATGAAAGGGGTGATTCGTTTTGGGAAGAAAGGTAAGTTAGCTCCACGGTACATCGGAGCCTTTGAAATCTTGCAAAAGATCGGGAATGTATCGTACAAGTTAGACTTACCTGCTTCAATGGAGAGAATCCATCCGGTTTTCCATGTTTCCATGTTACGGAAGTTCGTGTCAGATCCGGACAAGGTTCTTAGTGAGCCAGATGTGGAGATCCTAGGAGGTCTCACTTATGTTGAGCAGCCGGTGCGGATCCTAGACACGCAGATCAGAAAGCTGAGGAACAAGAAAATCCCGATGGTGAAAGTACTTTGGAATCACCACAACATAGTAGAATGTACCTGGGAGACACGAGAGTTTATGCTCCAGCAATACCCTCATCTCTTTTAAGGTTAGTATCTATGTGTTTTTATGTGTTATGTATGTTATGCTATGTTATGCTTGTTTGGTGAACATTCAGGGACGAATATTCTTAAAGGGGAGAGAATGTAATACCCGGCTAGACCCCGGCATCGGAATTCTTGCTTTCCGGCGGAATCTCAGATGTCGGAACCCTCTAGAAGGGTAAAATTATGTTTTTATAAATGTTTTAACATGTTTTTATGGTTTTAATGAAGAAAGAAATTATGTTTTGAAAGAAAATATTTTGGAGGAGAAACCCAGGTTCAGCCGCAGAACCTCATGTTCGGCCGCCGAACATGATGGAGTTGTGGAGGCACTTTTGGCTTCCGAAGGTGGTCTGGCCAGCCACCTATAAAAGGCCCCCTGTCCGAAAATGGATGAGTTTTTCTCTCTATTTTCGGGCAAGATGAGTCTCCGCCACCCCTTTTGTCGATCTTGTGTTTTCTCCTCAAATCCTTCAAGTTTTGACAAGTTTTAACTTGGTTTTGAGGATTTTTGAGCTAAGAACGAAGTTTTGAAGCTTGGAGACCCCGGAGCTCGATTTGTCCCATCTCCGAGTTTGGATCGCCTCTCCTCTCGTTTTTCAAGAGGTAAGTGGAGATCCTACCCTTCTTTTATGCTTTATATAAGTTTTGAGGGGTTTTAGAGAGTTTAATGCATGATTAGGCTAGTTGTAAAATGTTAGGGTTTATGTGAGTTAATGATGAAATGTATGTTTATTGTTTATTAAAATGTGATGTTGTTGGGGTATAGGTTAGTTTTAAGCCCCTAAATGCTTGAGGATGTGATTTTGCATGAGTTGGTTTGGTTGGAAGGATTGGTTGGCTGAATATGGGAGAGAAGCTCGAGTTCTGCCATTTTGGAAGAACTCAGGTTCGGCAGCCGAAACCATGTTCGGCCGTCGAACCTGCCTGAGGAGGCAGTTTTGGCTGCCGAATCCTGCCCCCGAAAATTTGGACTTTCGGCTCTGGAGGGGACTTTTGGCAACCGAACCTGCCGCTGAAGGTGACTGAGTTTCGGCTCTAGAGGGACTTTTGGCCGCCCAACCTACCGCCGAAAGTGCCCTGTTCAGCCTTCCTTTGCATGCTTTCTATGAATGTTTTGTGGTGTTTTAGGGGTTTTTGGGGAGATTTTTAGAGTCATGTTAGTGTGTGTTTGGTCCCTCATTTGAGTCCACCTGTGTAGGTTCGGACCCGAGGAGCCGAGGACCCCAGCAGTGAGATAGCTGCTTCAGAGTCTGTTCAGAGTCAGCCTGAGGTGCGTAGAATGGATCTTTATGTTTTAAAGCAAATAAATTTCAAGCATGTTCATGCATCACGAATGCCATGATATATACTAGGTTGTTTGCATTAAAATTCACAAATATATTGCATTGCATACTTTGATGTTGGTGTGGATGGATGTTGGATGACCCATTAGTCCTCGGTATGATATGATGACGATGATACGGTATGGAAGTCTAGTGAGGCCCATTCTACGCCCCTGGCATATTGGAATGTTATGTTATGTTATGTTAAGAGAAAGATCAGTGAGGCCCATTCTACGCCCCTGGCACCATTGGAATATATAGAGGACTATTGGTAACAAGTCCATCCTTGATGTGATTTGTT